>NC_048315.1:18923973-19008485 GCF_013100865.1 Trachemys scripta elegans
GGGGGCCGGGGGCCGGGCGCGGCTCGAGGGGGGATGGAAGGAGGAGCGGGCGGGGGACGGGGCTGGCGCGGCTCGGGGGTTTCTGGCGCTGCCCGGCTCGGCGGGGTCGAACTCGGGCCTCACAGCGCCGGGGCCCCGCCCCGCCCCGCCCCGCCCCCCGCACTCACTTCTTCTCCCCCTCGAAGAGCAGGAAGGACTCGAAGGCCGGCGGCGCGTTCATCCTGCGGCGGTAACGGCGCCGGCGGCGCGTCCGCTGCCAGCAGCGCCGAGCTCAGGTTCCGCTTCCGGGAGCGCCCAGGGGCCCGCCACTTCCGCTTCCGGGGCACTCAGCGGCGGCGGCGCCCCCTGCCGGCAGCGAGGAGAAATTGCCGCTCAGCAATAGGCAGCGACCCCCCGCTGAGCCCGGCCCAGGGGCGCTGCCCTCAGCCTCAGCCACACCAGCCCCGTCACCGCCGGCAACCCCATCGCCAACCCCCTGGTTACCACCTTCGTGGCCAGCGTTGCCATGGCAACGCCCCCCTCCATAGCACCATCCTCACCATCGTCACCCACGGCAACACCAGCGCCTGTAGCAACATCCTCACCAGCGTCACCCACCCCGTCATCGGGCCCCTCCCGGCAGCAACACCCTCTTAGCGCCGTCGTGGACAGTGACCCTCAGCCCGGGCAGCACCCCCCCCTGAGGGAGGCACAATACATCGTTACTGATGGCAACACCCCAAACCTGCATCTGCACATCCCCTCTCTCCCCGGGCAGCCCCCCACCCAGGGCCTGAGCTGCCAGCAGGACCCGGCTCCACAGGTGGCTCACATGCAGGCCGGGCCTGTCCCCAGTTCTGAACATGAAAGTAAATTCAATTAACTGAAAGGGTTAAAAACAAACAGTCTCTCCCCTTGAACTCAACTGAGTGACCACACATCCCATTGGCATTTTCTCCCGAGGGAGATGCTGGCAGGGAATGAAAAGCAAACACATGGCCTCATGGTAAAAGAGGTGTTTATTGTACATTCAAATACACAGCTGTTTCTCTAGCATTGGTTCTGTACAGTGGATGGGAAGACATATGCCCTGGTTACTCCCTTTGACACCGGTCTGCTCTGGAGTCTATTTCCTTAGGTCACATGCACCTGATCAGGGCTAAGCCACCTCTGCGACGAGCGCACCAGCCCTGGCCCCGCATGCAATCTGATCAACTACCAAAGGGACAAATTTTCTGTGGCAAATGGATGGGTATTTGGGTCCCTCCACCAGGCTGCTAGATTGTGCTGACTCCATGTGCTGCGCTAAATGATAATATTGCGCAGAACAGCAGGTCTAACCTGTGTATTCTCCATCCAGTTCATTGGAGGGGCCATGTGATACAGCAGGTGCACTGTTCTGACCCCCAAATGGCCATGAACCAGACTGTTTATAACCAGCACCAGCCGTAACAGCCAGGCCACCTGCTCAATCGTTTCAGAGCATCTGTTTACCTGGGCCTGAAATGCGGCATACGGGGTAGTGGCCAGCCTGCATTTCTATAGCACCTTTCGCCAGGGATGTGAGAGCACTTTTTGGACAGGAAACCATTATACAGATAGTATTTTACATTTCCTGGGATCAAGAACCACGTGACAGGTAAGTAAGCTTTGCAAGACCCCTGGGAGATAGGCATGGGGAGTGAAAATCTGCCTTCAGTGACTGCCAATGGGATTGCAACTGAGAACTTGGTTTAGCCGAATATATATTATCCGCAGTTACAGATCAGAAAACAGACACAGAGGTCAAGGCCCTGGCTTTCAGAGGTGCTGAGCCCCTCCAGCTCTCGCTGACTCTTGCAGGTGGATGCCAAGTGCTTCTAAAACCCAGCAATTTACCCAGGGTGGGGAGAGGTGGGATAGAGTCAGGAGGCCTGGCTCAGAATCAGCTGCTCTAACGAACCACTTCCCCATCTCTTCTTCCTCAAGGTGTGGAATGGTCACTGAGCAGCCACATACCATGCAATGGGGTCTGAGGTGCTGACTCAAGACTTGTCCATATTCATGTTCATTCAACAACCCAGTGAGACGGATGGATGTGCAGCTCAGGGACGTTGGTTACAAATTCCAGGCGTCAGCCAGCATCTCCAGTTAATGAATACTCTGCACCTCCATTGCGCCTTTCATCAGAGGATTGCAAAGCACTTTAACAAAGGAGGGGAAGGCTCATCATCCCTATTTCAGAGATGGGGAAACTCAGGAACACAGCAGGGTCAAATGATTTGCCCCAGCTCACACTGTGGGTCAGTGGCAGAAGAGCATATGGAATCCAAGCCACCTGACTCCCGGTCCCCTGCCTTAAGAGATTCCCCCTCCTCTTCTGTGGATCCGTCACTACTGGCTTCAGTGCTCCACTGAGTCATCTTGACCCTGGTGTCTCAAACCCAGGGTGGAGCAGCTCAGATATAAGGTTGCATTGAGGAGCTACGATTACACATCAGACCAAGCTTGACAAAACAGCTGGACCTTGACTGAAAGGTGAAAATAATAGTGGAGAGAGACTCCCTAGTGCAACCCTGGCAGAGGTGAGACGTGAAAGCTTCTGCACAGGCCCCCATCCCGCTCTGGGGACTAGCGAGAGCACAAGAGGGTCATTGACAAGCCGCTCACTAATGGAGACATGCTAAGCTGGCAGAAGTCCATGGCATGGCTTTTTGAGCAGCGGGGTGATGGTGAGAGCACACGGTGTCGAGGGAGTTCCCATTGCAAAGATGTCTAGTGTTGGCAGCTCTGATGGACGCAGCAGGACCAAGTGAGCAGAGTGAAAGGCGACGGAGTGGTTCACTCCAGGAGTCACGTCTGCAGCTCCAGGAGGCAGTTTCTGTCCCGGTCAGCTAGGGTGCCTGAGCTGAAGACGGCTGTGTGATGGGCGTCTTCGAGGTCCTGCAGCACCTGGAATAGCCTTGTGGGTCCGTCCACATTTTCGGGGCCTGTGGAGGTGCAGGGAAGCAGAGAGAATTACCCTGAGTGGAGTGGTGCTTGCACAGCAGCTGCTGACAACACTACCAGCCCCAAGAATCACCAGAGGAGACAGCACCACCAGAAATTCGAGCCCACCCCCAGCAGCAAAGGAGGATAGCTGGGGCTGGTTGAAAATTTTGATGGCCATGGTTGATGGCCAGGACAGGGAATTATTACAAGGTAAAGTGGCATTGTCTGGGAAAAGGGAGGAGAGTGTTGATTATTAGATATATGGCTAATCATAGCACATGCCCACTTGGGAAAGATGAATAATCCATCAACAACAAAGCAATACCTCCACTTTGGCGCAGAAGAACATTTTCATTTTTCTCCGTCAACATCTCCAGATACTTTTCCCTTAAGGGAGCAAGATGAAACAACAATGGGTTTTCAGATGTAATCCGCAATTAACCGATTAGCCCCACTATATTCAAAGCCAAGAGGCCAGAAGGTGCAATCCTGCACAATGGCACTGATAACAGGAGTTGAAGACAATCAGCATCTCATGAGATGGTCAGGATCTTGCAAGATTAAGTTATGTGTGTCTGCTCCCCTTGGCTAACTCTGGACACATGGTGGCTTCTTCTAAGGACCTTTGAGCAGCCACCCCAGCCTCTTGTATATGTCCATCCCCCTGCTCACCCACACTTCCTTCTTTGGGATGTAGCCCCAGTGAATGCTCAGCAAGGAGGAACTGTTCAGGGTGATATGGGGTGTAGATGAAAGAGGATGGGGACAGTCAGAAAGGGAACACTCAGGAGTTCCTGCACCGTGAGATCCGTTAAGATAATGGAAGAACCTCCCAAGGGAGATGGTGAAAGCCACATTGCTTGGGGCATTTAAACTAGAATGGACAGAGCACTGAAATAGACTGAAGGGAACAATCCTGGCCTGGGGATGGGCAAGATGTGACCTAACAGGGATTCCAATCTCCAATTTCTAGGCTAGTCACTAATGATATCTTTCTGCACCGGATCCCAGGCTGCAGACCAGTGTAGAGGGGGCCCCTGGGGTATCACCCTCACTCTGGCGTCCGTCAGAATGCCTGGGACCTGTGCATATAGACAGGTACGAACTCCAGGCCGATTCCGGCCGGACCTTTGAAACAGCAGAACTCTGGGCCTTAGGCAGATGATTGCCGGGGCAGAGTGCGTGGCCTGTTGGCCCCTGGGACACGTAACTCACTGTGCTGATTGGCCCCCCTCCCTCCTTGGGAACCACAGAGATGGTCCTCCGTGAGCAAGAGCACAGTGTGTGAGACTCACTCCATGCTTACAGGCCCCTCGCAGGGCACAGAGATGATCCCTGGGTGCAAACTCCTAGAGGGAAACAGCCCCAATCATGCCGCACAAATCAAGCGACTCACCTCATTAAGTCTCTAACTCCAAACAGGTGTCTAAAAATTAACTGAGACTCTAGATCTGGATCCAGGGGGTCATTCCATTCCTGCAGAGTGACTCCATGCCGGGTTTTATCACATCCCAAACCTAGGCGACAGCAGCCAGGACAGCAGGTTAATTTGAGGTGGGCCCCCAAAGGCGGACTGTTGGTATCAGAGTGGTGCCCTCTAGTGGATGTAAGAGCCAACGGGTTTAACCACACTCACCAACAACAAGGAGTCTGGTGGCACCTTAAAGACTAACAGATTTATTTGGGCATAAGCTTTCGTGAGTAAAAACCTCAGGCTACCCCGATACTTCACACTCACCAAGGCATTCTGCGACTCCCCCTGCTCTGGCTTCCCTGGAGGAGGGAGCGTCCGGGTGTTCCCAAGCCATCAGTACAGCAAATTAACACAGCTCCGCGCCCAAGGAGACAGGAACAATACTCTCCCTTTCTCTAGCCCCTGAGCCCTGGTCTACACTACAACCGAACTCCCAGTGTAGCCAGCGCTACATCGACAGGACGGCTTCTCCTACCGCCTCTCAGGGAGGTGGGGGTGGAGCACGTATGCTGACGGGAGATGCTCTCATAGGAGCGTCTTCGCTACAGCGATGCAACTGCATCGGTGCGGCCTTGTAAGCGTAGAGAAGCCCTGAGCCAAGGGGCTCCAAGCCCTCTCGGCAGACAGCTAAAAGAACAAGCTGACGACCCACACGTCCCTAGTTTGGACTGTACCAGCTACAGCCTCTGCGGGTCAGGCACAGAGGGGAACCCATCCCACCCACCCACCTGTAGATTAGAAAAACACTTGATGCCCAGGCATGCGTCTCACAGATGGGACCCTGAAGGAACAGAGAGGTCAGGTGACTTGCCCAAGGTCACACAATGAGGCAGTGGCAGAACTACAGCCCTAGAACCCACCCACGAGCCACGCCTCTCTGTCCCTCTGCTCTCACCACTAGACTCCCTTTCCATTCCCAAACCTTCCCCTTTGCTGGCAGGAGGCCGGGCAAGCACAGTACCTGTTTTATCCTTTTGGTGGCAGCAGCTCCATTTGTCTCCTTTGAACACTCCTGGGTGATAGGAGCCCAGCATCTCGGCGTTGTTAACGCAGACTTTCCTCAGGGCCGAGAGCCACTGGTTCAGCTCATTGACACACTGAAACAGACACACACAGCGGGCACTGCCCTATGTCCCTACCAGGGGCACCAGGCACTGAGTGACTGGAGGGTCCCCACCCATGGCCTCCAGCATCACTTGGGCTGCAGCCCATGGGCACTGCCCAGCACAACGTTCGTGTACCAGACTGGGCGCAAAGCAAAGGGCCCCCATCTGTGGCGTGCCAGCCGTGCATTGCACTAGTGCCAGAGCCTCCTCTCCGAACTAGCCGGCCTCATGAGGCAAATGAAGCGTCCGCCCCTCACCGCCCAGCACAAGAGCCTCTTCTGGCCCCTGGGACTGACCAGCTGTGTCGATCTCTGCCTCAGGACTGCTGCTCACACATTCTCAAACTGCAGAGCGTTGTGGCCGGCCTGCAGGCATAGAACCCAGGAGTCCTGACCCCCAGCCCGCTGCGCTGTCAGGGAAGGGGGACGACACCGGACATCCACGGCCAGGCCCATGGGTTCCAGTCTCCGTTCAGACTGGAGCAGTCTCCCACGCATCCTCACCCGCTCCCTGAACAGACACCCGACCAGCCCACCTTGCACTGCAGATAGGCCATCTCCAACTGTCCCGCCTCGTCAGCATAGATGATCTGCATCACGTGGGAGCTGCCAAAGCTTTTCTCCTCCACCTTCTCGGCCGCCCGGATGTTGGACAGGGTAATGAAGGAGCTTTTCTGAAATGAAGGGGAGGGCAGGCGCCATGGAAACCTCAGCAGGGGAGAGGGGGCAAGGGCCGGCCCCATGGCAGAGCCCAGGAGATCTGAGCTCGCCCAGGGAGAGGCCATGCCCCTTTAGATGGGGCTTCACAGAAGAAAGCTGTCTGACCAGCCTCCCCAGACTCTAGAGACGATGCCAGTGGATCCCCTGCACTGCAGAACGGCTGGCCATGCTTCTCTGGCCTGTGCTCTGCAGGTCAGACCAGGTGATCCGAGCGGCCCCCTCTGCCCTTCAGCTCTCGAACGGATGGGCAGGAAGAGCCTTCAAGGCCCTGGGGCAGCATTGGCCAGTTCACCCACCCCAATGGCTGTTTTAATCTGGCCCTCGAGCTCCTGCTGGGGAGTGGGGTCTGGGGTTTGCCCCACTCCAACCGGGGAGCAGGATCGGGGGCTGCTTCACGACCACTTCGCCCACCCCTGGCGCTTTGCATCTTGAATTCTCACCACCACCCCCGGAGGCCAGCAGTTCAGCTCCACATCACAGATGGACAAATGGAGGTACAGGCCCAACCTCGGCTCCCAGTCCCACCAGTGCGAGAGAATCCCCCCCCCCATCCCTCCCAAGGGCAGGCCAGCAGAGTCTTTGCCCCGTGTCGCTGCCAGGTGCGTCAGGGGACGAATATCCCCTAGAGCAGAGTGTTCCCGGGGGGCTCACTGCGACGCTGGCAGCAGGGGCTGGGCTGGGGGCTGAGTGGGGAAGCAGCTTCCATCTGTCTGCCAGGTCCAGGCGGAGCCGTGTCCATCTGGGGCCCCCCGGACACTTCTCTTTCACAATCAGTGCAGCCCAAGCGAAGACGTGGGACCAGCAGCTGCCTTCCTGAGATGGGCCCGTCCGAGGGATGGGCTGCAAACCACCCCCTGCTAATGGCAGGGGGCGTCCCCCTTACCTTGGAGTTGGGCGTCTTGGCAAAGCTGAGGGCCTCGCTCGTCAGCGAGAAGTAGAGTTTCTTAAAGGAAGATGACAACAGCGGCCCTTTGCCTTTGCTCTTGTGGATGAATAAAGGCCCCTCCTTCACAACCAGCGTCTGTGCCTTCGGCTGGTCCACCTCTGCAAGCAACAGGGATGCCCTCAGAACCAGCCAGCTGCCGCTTAGCCCCCGGGCAGCCGCAGGCCTCAGAGCAGTGAGTCCCAGAGCTATTCCCATTTCACAGCTGGGGCAAGCACACAAGTCTCCTGCCCAAGGCAGTGCCCTGTCTGCTGGAGCACACCGCCTGCAGGCAGGGCCGTCTGCGACAGAGATGGCAATTTCCTGCACTGTCCCTGGAAAACCTTCTTGGGCCTGGAGTCCATGGTATTAAGAATGCAAAGCTTATGCATCGCTGTGGGATTGCATGTCATGCCTCCAGGGGCAGACGGGACCAATGTGAACCCAGGGGAGTGTTCTGCACTCCCAGGGAGCGTTTGAAACTATGGACCAGACAAGAATGACCTTTGGGGGACAAACAGTTAAGTGGGTTGCCTAGGAAATCTCTGGGGAGGTGGTGAATGCCAACGTACCTCTCCCCCCCCCGCTGGTTACGCAAAGCCCCAACCAGAGGAGAGAGCTCGTGTCTGTGGTTCACTCTTGCATGAACGAAAGGCCCCAGCTATATACAGGAAAGGCTAACCTATGCACAGGCTGCCACGACCTTGTAACCACGGAAATACCCCTGGGTGTGGTGTGAAGGACTGCTCACCCCTTGCTGGAGCTGGGGGTGATCTCTGGTAAGCATATTAGCACACATGTAGGTTTTTACTGTTTGTAACGCTGTCACCTGAAGAACAGGGTGTTTGCTTAGAAAGGGCTGCGTGGTACCTGGTTACTATGGGAAATTCTCCTGTCCTAGCCTCTGGACGGGAAGCAAAGCGCAGACATTGGCCTTTTAGACAGTCTGGCTTGCTGGGGTTATCACAGCATAGGCAGGGGACTGTGTAGCCTGGGGAAACCCGAGTCCGGTGGGTGTGAGATGTGAGTTTCTGTCCAAGAAAGGGGATGGCTGGGGCCTGAGGACTAAAAGTGGGTGTCCTTGCTGATCCATAGAGCAGGAATTCAGGTCCCGTGACCTGTGACAGGCTACTTCATTGATCCCAGTCTGATCCACCTTGCTCTATCCATCTAGGCTGAGTAGAGAGACTGAGTCCCAGCGTCCTACTTGTGAGGGCCAGAAGCTGCTATGCTTTTAGAAGAGGGATTCAGCCCAAAGCCACATCAGCGATTGTGAATCCCCCTGGAGACAGATGGAGCAAAGTGTGGGGTCCTTAGGCCAATTGGCTCCAGCAGATCGATTCACCTTCCTTCTCCTCGAGGTCTATGAGCTTGGTGATGAACTCCTTCATCTGGGAGATGCTCTGCTGGATGGTGGGCTGCAGAGGGGCCATCCAGCCTTCCTTGGCCCGGCTGGCCGCAGCGTCCATGTTCCCCACGGTCTGGATAGCCTGGCGCCAAACGAGAGGGAAGGATCACAGCACGCCACCCGAGCTGCCCACAGGGCAAAGCCAGGGCAGTTTTCCTGCCCTGAGGTCAGGCAGAGGGTGAGAACCCAGCAGCCCTGATTCTCAGTCCCCCGCTGTAGAGAAATGGGCAGCCGGACACGGGCAGACTCTGTGGTTCGCTCTGGCTGCGTGACTGACTGACGCCGCCCACGGCTGCCTGGAGTCCCCCCTGAATGTCCTGGCCTTGCTCAGAGCTGCAGGGAAGCTAGCTGATTCCACTGCTGCCTTCCATCCAACGGGAGCATGGCACACTGGGTCAGCAGGCAGCGAGGGCTGCCTGGGGGGATACCGCCTGTGCTCCCATGCCAGCCCCTCGGCTTGGCTGATCGGAAACGCTGCATTGGGAAGCGCTGGCAGGGTCCCTTATGGACACAGATACCCCACCCCACCCCCTGCCGCCAATGGAGCACAGCGTGGGGCAAAACGGGACTTACCTTGGCTAGGAGCAGCAGGGTCCGACTGGTGCGGGCATCTGCATGTTTCTCCCGCAGGTGGAAGAGCTTGGGGGACATGATGGCAGGAGAGAAGAAGCGGAGGCAGAGGAAGCTGGTGACAGCAATGAACTTCACGTTCTGCAGGAGAGCGGCCAGGGAGGGGTGCGGTATCGGCAGGGAGACAGAAGGAAATCGTTCATTAAACACCAATAGCAGCAACTTAGGCTTCCCAGGGAGATGGTATGGGTCTGTCAGCTGATCTCTGTGTAAGCACAATCGGAATCAGGCCCCCCGAGCCTCCGTGGGTCAGCAGTGTCGCAAAGTGCTTTCGCAATTATACAGTGTGTTCTCCCGCCACTGTAATGCGGCCACCTCTGGGGTGGAACGAACATGCCAGCTGTTTGACAAGGCAGCCAACAGTGGGGAAGAATCCTGCATTCAACTTAAACTGCAAAGGGGAATTCAGGGAGACATGTACCATGCTGGATATGGGGACAGTCAGAAAAATGCAGTTTTCTTCCTGCAGAAAATTCAGATGAAGAGGGGGAGGGGGGGAATGATTTTTATCTCAATTTTCTCTGGAGAATTTTGACATTTCAGTGAAAATCTGAAAACTGGTACATTTCAATTTGCTGCCATGGTACCTCATGGGAGCTGTAGTTCGGTGCCTCATGCTCTCCTATTCTCCTATATTGGTACAGCTTCCTGGTTGGACTACATCTCCCATGATGCACCACGGGGTTCCCTGGCCTTGGTGCATCATGGGACATGTAGAACAGCCAAGGAGAACCACGCTACAATTCCCATAAGACATCGGGGCAGGCTAATCCAAATCAAGATATTTCAATTTTCATTTTTTTGACAAAAAGTTCAAGATTCTCCACAGCGCTTCCTGTGAAAAAAAGATTATTTAGCCAAAAACCCCATTTTCCATCCCAGAAGAGTTTAATTTCTGACCAGCCCTGCAGGCCACCATTGCTTCATTAATGGCCCAGAGGGAAGAGCGCCCCCTGCTGAACCACAGCGCTGCTCCTTGCAGCTCCCACCTCAGCAGGCCCCGCACTGGGGCCCGTCTTGGTCCAGACAGAAACAAGGCTGCGATTTCCAGCCAGGGCTGTCCCCTTCCCCTCACTGCTGGGTACGACAGCAGGCTCAGGGCAGCTGCTGCCTGGCGGGTTAAGCTGTTCTGCAGCCTCACAGCCAATGGCTGTTGGAAGCCAGCCACAGCACGGGACAGCCAGGTCCCCCCGGAGAGTCACGGTCTGGCAGTGAAAGTCACCATCCCCATCTCTGTGCTGGGCTGGCTTCTCTCTGGGCTGGTGACAGAAAGGGATGGGGAGGGCCTGGCACCTGACCTTGTGTTTGTTCCCCGGGAAGCGCTCCTCGACCCGCTTGAAGAGCTGCCTGAAGGTGGCGCGGATGGTGGCGGGACACGTCCTCACCGACTTGGCGATGGCGATGAGCAGGTCGGTCAGGTAGGACTGCAGGTGCTGGGTGCTCTGTTGGATCACCTCGCTCTCCGTCTGGATCCGATGGAGCCCGGAGCACCTGCCGGGCAAGCCACATGGACACGGTCAGGAACGCACACTGGGGGAGACCGTGAGTGGTCTCTGCAGCCACGCAGCTGGGGTGCAGGTCTGTTAATCCACATGCTTCAGGACACATGCTGGCCACTGGCTGGGGTCAGGAAGGACTGCTGCCCTTCTCCACCGGGGTGAGGACTACACCATTTGGTGCTGAAGAGTCTAGCACTGCCGGACGTGGGATATAGGACACTGAACTAGCTGGACCATCGCCGGGTGAGTTAGCTCCCTCCTTCCTAAGTCATCAGCCAATCCCCCGGCATCTGTCTGGCTCGGTTTAGAGACAGGCCTGAGACACCAAGTCTGGAGTGGGAGCTGGAGGTTTGGTTTGGGCTCCTCTCTAGCCCTATGATTCCAGAGCAGAGAGAGAGATTTGCAGCCAGGGCCTTACAGGCTTTAGGAGAACGCTCTGTTTGGAGGGGAACATCAGCCACACAGAGTCTAGGGCCTGATCCTCAGCTGGTGTCAGTCAGTGTAGATCCATTGACGTCAATGGAGTGATGCTGCCAGCTGAAGATCTGGCCCCTTAGGGTATGTGTACACAGCAACCCCCCCCCCAAACCCCCAGGTCAGCTGACTTGGCCTCGCGCTGAACAATACCTGTCGATATCCGAGCTCGGGTGGGAGCCCGGGCTCTGAAACCCAGCAAGGGGGAGGGGCTCAGAGCCCGGGCTCTGAAACCCAGCAAGGGGGAGGGGCTCAGAGCCCGGGCTCCAGCCTGGGCCCTAATGTCTACACTGCTCTTTTAGCCCCAAAGCACAAGCCCCATGAGCCCAAATCAGCTGCCCGGGCTCAGACTCGCTGCCGTGGGGTTTGGTTTACTGTGTGGACGTACCCAGAGACTCTGGCTCTTAAAGAGTGTGGGCCTGATCAAATTTGCATCAGGTCTTCATGGGAGTTACAGCCAGGGGAGAGGAGCATCCGGCCTCCCGCATCCCCTACGCTCAGGGAGCGCTGTCAGCTCCAGCAGCAGCGTGGTCTCAGGGCAGGGTGGCTGGTGCCAGGGCAATCCGGGGTAGCAGTCTACATGTCAGCGCCACATTCCTCGGCGTCTGAGCCAGAACACGGCTCTTGGGTTTCTGCCACTCTCATCCCCTGCCTGGCGCCCGGCACGGCCTCTTACCCGACCTCTTTAATCTCCACCTTGCTGGGATCCAACTCGATGTACTTCTTCTCATCAAACACTCGGTTCACGGTCGGCCCCAGGACGCTGTGCAAATACTGCATCCCTGCCACCTAAGGAGAGGTGGCCAGTGAGGCAGGCAGAGGAGTGTGCAGCTCTCTCTCACACACACACACACACACACACTCCTCCGCCCCGCCCCCCCCAGCATTTACAGGCATAGTCCTGCATCCAAAGGGCAAAGCTGGATCCACGCCACATGTCCGGATCTCTCCCCCACTGCAGCCCTTTGGCCAATGAAAGTCTCAGAGGTCACCCCACTATCTCACTGAGCATGGGAGGTCTAATGTTTATAGATGGACTCCAGCTACAGAGATCCAGGCCCAGGTCTCCTCACCGTTCATTGCTCTCAGAGCTGAGCGTTTGTCCTGGCCCGTTACAGAGATAAGGGCGGGCTACAGAGTAAAGATCTGGATCCAAACTCCCCACGGTCACCGGGTTTCAGCAAAGACCCAGCTCTGCTCCCAACTCGTGGAGCGAATCTCAAGGCAGACTAGGGCCTGCAACTGGAGGGGGCCAGACTCAATTATCTAGGAGGTCATCTCCCGCCCCGGCATCCGTGGATACTACAAGACCGATAACACACTCCAGGGGATAACACGTGGCGGCTGAGCATGGGGCAGCACCTTCAGAAAGGATTCCATCGACTTCGAGGCCAGGGAGTTGCTCCGGAATAACGTGTTTGGCTCATCTGAAAATGAGAGCGTCACCCGTGAGAGACCCAAGGAGCCAGAGCCCCCGGGAGCAGAATTTTCCTGGCACGTCTAGCACACTTAGGGCATATCTTGCAGGTCAGCCTGAATGTGCTTGGATAAAATAAGAACAACCCAAAGCTTCACTTTGGAGCTCAAGTCAAACCCAAACTGACCCTTTGGGGGCCCTGGAAAAATTCAGGTCCCTTCCCCAATTATTTTATTGCAGTTTCTAAGCATTCCCATCATGGCAGGGTCTCCTGCACTTCCAGCCCAGCCGTGCAGGCCCAATGGGAATGGAGGCGACTCTCAGCAGTCCTGACACCTAGTCCCCACTAACGTTCAGCCTCAAGCACGGAGCTGAGCCAACCCTCCAGGCCTTTTGGCGATCGGCCCCACTCAGATACTTGGGCCCACGTCTCCCAACGCAACATTAATCCAGGTGGCGACATTATTCCGCACGTAGTACTGCAGCCCTTGTGACTCCATCCTGGCCAGCAGATGTTAGCCCGGGTCACTAGGAGAAGAGAGCTCTTCCCGAAGCCTGGCTCCAGATCAGAACACCCCCGAAGTGGGGGGTTAGCCAGTTCCAGGGGGGTGGCCTGTTTTAGAATTCAGTGCCATCAGTGGACTCCAGAGCCACCCAGCCTCTTGTCTGTGACCTCTCTGCATCACCAGCTGTTTGGAGGTTGACAGACAAAACTCACCTGGGCCGGGGCAGCTGACCCTGATTCATCCCAAACCTACAGGGACATGGTGGGTTTGAAAACATGAACCAGACGTCACCGTGTCTTGTGACAGACTTGGGGGATGATGGGGGGAGAAGGGGTGGGGTGGGGAAGGGCAAAGACAGTCTGATGAAAGACTCTGAGCTTCCCTGCTTCTAAGAGGAAGGACGGTCCAGTGGTTAGAGCAGCAGCCCAGTCTATGGCTTCCTGTATTACCTGGGACAAGTCACCTACTCTCTCTATGCCCCAGGTCCCCCTTTGTACAAGGATAATAGTCCTGCCCTGCCACCCAAGGCCTTTGCGAGGTTGAATCCATTAAGGACGGGGAGGTGCGAAGATCCTCCAGTGACAGCGGCCATAGATGCCCCTTGGACAGATTCTCCTTTCTCGCCAGCGCAGTTAAACTCGTTCAGAGCTGGGGCTTCAGCAGCCACTTTAACCAAACACCAACTTTACCTTACTTACGAACACTGTCTCATTTTCTTACTTGCCAGTAGATGGCGCTCTTTTAATTCACTACTTACATACTCAGAGCCAGGTAAACAAACCAGCCGAGAGAGAACCTTGTAACAGCGGTGGCACTGCACTGGATTTACATCAGAGAAAGCGAGAGGAGAACCGGGCTCACAGCTGCAGGACAAGCACCTGGCTTTTGGGACGCTCGTCCATCCCGTACACATGCAGCAGGCCGCCCCTTACCTAGAATCACTTGAGTTGTTTAATGGAATCCCCGGGTGTGAAAGGGGACAGGTAAGTGACAGGAGAAAAATGGTTTGTGAATTCCTGCTAGTTTTACATCCCCGTAACTACACCTACCTCGCCCCTTTCATCCGTAGATCTCAAAGCACGTTCCAAAGGAGGTCAATAGCATTATCCCCTTTACAGGTGGAGAAACTGAGGCACAGCGGGGCAGTGACTTGTCCAAGGCCAGCCAGCAGAGCCAGGAATAGAACCCAGGTCTGCTGAATCCCAGTCCAGTGCTCTATTCACTAGGGTCTCAGACCATTTGACTCTAGCCAGGTCACTCGTGGCTAGTGTAATAACAAGCTCCTCCCCATAGCCTCACCCGTTTTATCCAGCTCCAGCTTGAAGAGGAGATCCAGGAACTCTTTGGCCAAGCCTTGACCTAGGAAGAGCTTGACAAGGTTGATGGCCACTTCCTGCCTGCACTCCGCCGTCGTGGTTTCGTCGATCAGGGTGATTAAGCGAAGCTTCCCATCCTGCTGGGAAGAGAAGCGGGGGCCGCAGTGAGTGGAAGAGGCAGCCAGGATAAGGCCTTCCCCCTTGGCAGGGCAGAGCTGGGTTCTGGGGAGTTTTCTTGGCTGATGGCAGCTCTGGAGGTTGAAGTGTCGTCTACAGAGTGGGTACAGCATGGGCATTGGCAGAGCTGGGGTAACCAACCCTGCTTGGCCTGACAGCGGGGTTCGAAACCCTGCCTCATCAGTGGTAAAAGCACGAGCCTCTGCCACCTGAGCTACAGGAGTCACTCCCTTAGCTGCCAGCTGTAGTAGACTGTTGTCCTTTTACATGGGCCAGCCACTGGACAGAGACAAAGACCACACTCACTTAGGGTGGCTTATACTCGCTTCCCCCATGCAGCCCCACCAAAACGCCTTACAGACTGTAGGCTGCTTGGGGCTGGGGCCATCTCTGTTGTGTGTTTGTACAGCACCTATCACAACGGGGTCCTGGGCTCTGTAGCTCGTTGCCAGTCCCGGGAGCCTGCAGGGACTGAGGGGTGGCTGACCGGGAGCTCCTACAGTGACAGATTATTTGAGTTCCGAAGGGCGTTTAACTGGTTTAATTCTTTGGATAGCTTAATGTACCTAGCACACATGCGCCTAAAACATTTGCTCATGTGCATGTGTGAGCATGTGCGGTAACCATTGGAACAGCTTCCCAAGAGATGTGGTGGATTCTCCTCACTTGGGATCTTTACGTCCAGTCTGGACATCTCTCTAAACTCAATGCTCTAGTTTACCCTCTGGTAAGGGGGTCCATGCAGGAATCGCTAGGTCCGGTCTCTGAAGAATAGACTAGATGATCAGAGTGGCCCGAAAAAAAATCTATGACTGAATTCCTGTTCTGAACGGGGGTGATGCCGGGAAATATTAGCCACGTGCCCAGCCTCCCAGTGTGTTCTGCGTGGGATGGTGTGGTGCAGCCAGCTCACCTTGGGCCCCGCTTTTACTTCTTGGCACAGCAGCTGGACCAGAGGCTGGTAGTAACTGCCTGGCAGCACCGTCTCATCTCGAAGCCTCACCTGCAGCTGCAGGGAGCCCAGGTTGCCTCTGAAATGGACGGAGCACAGAACCAAAGAGTGGAGAGAAGCCAGAAGCTGGGAATGAGCAACAGGGGACGGATCACTTAGTGATTCCCTGTTCTGTTCATTCCCCTGGGACACCTGGCATTGGCCACTGTCGAAAGACAGGATACTGGGCTAGATGGACCTTTGGTCTGACCCAGTAGGGCCACTCTTATGGGGTATCTCATAGGAACGTGTGTCAGGACCAACGAGGACACCCCCCCGATCGTGGTGCGCAGAAACCCCACGGACAGGCGTCCCCTCGGAAGGGCTGGCACAGAAATACAGACACAGAGGGGAGAGCGCTCCCTACTGCATCGCCCGCCCTGCTCCCTGCAAGCCCCAGGAACGATGGGATCAGCACTGCCTCGGAGGGAGAGCGCCCCCTGCTGAATCCCCTGGCGTTCTCTCTGCATTTTATGGCACGAAAACGTAACTGGATAAAGACAGACTCACTCATCCACTCTGGGCTTGGATTTATCTGGCCTCAGCCTGAACCATCCTTCCTCTTGCTGAATGGTCTGTGACCCCTGGATATTAAACACCACCTAGGAAGGAACGCAGGAGGAGAAAGCTGGCAAGGAAAACCGACCGGGTTACCACAGGGCACTTTCGCTATCGAATCACTTCTGGAATAGTTCTGACGAGTGTCACCTGCTACTTCTCTCACCGTTAGCTCGTTCTCATGGCCAACTGCACGTATTACACCACCACCTAGGAGGCAGCAACTGAGATCAGGGCCCCCCATGGCGCTAGGCGCTGTCCGTGCACGTAATGAGAGACTGTCCCCCCTTCCACCCATCCCCCAAGACGTTTACAGTGCAACAGACAAGAGAGACAGGGTGGGAGAAAGGATTTCAGATGGGGAATGGAGACCCAGAGAGATCGGGTGACTTGCCGTGAAGTCCCACGGGAAGGATGTGGCAAAGATGGGAACGGATACCTGGTGCAGTGCCTTAATCCTGAACGCCCCCTTCCTCCACTAGGCCATCCTCAGGATGCTGGCTGTTAGCCTAGAGACGGCCCAGACCCAGATGCTTCTATCTGAACCCTCAGCCTGCCCCGGAACTTCAGTGGTTTGGATAAAATAATAATGAAAACACTTCACTGAGGGACTGGCAGCACTTTACAAAGAAAGGGAGAATTATTTCATCCTAACTTAGGTGTTTCTACCTAAGTATCTAATTTTCTCTCTTGGATTTTACAGTGAGGGGAAGTACCTGAGCCCCTCCCCATCTTTAACACGCTTATCCTGCGAGCCATCCCCTGGTACAGATGAGGCACAGAGAGGCTACAGGACTTGCTCAAGGTCACACGGAAAGGCTGTGGCAGAGCTGGGAATTGACTCCGGGTCTCCCGAGTCCCAGACTAGCGCCTTGACCACTGGGCCATCCTGCCTCCATTTTAAAGATGGGGGAAACTGAGGCACCGGGCGGCGACATGGCTTACCAAAGCTACAGAGGGAGTCAGTGGCAGCGCTGGAACTGGACCTCAATGTCTGATCCATGAAGCTTATTAAATATTAATCCTAATGAGTGTATAAGAACCAGGCCAATGGAGGTGGCTCGGATCAGCTGGCGGTCGCCCCTCACCTTCCCCAGGAAGTCGTTCCTGCTGACGAGATCCCAGTCCCACACCTCAATGCAGAGCTTCTCTGTGGCTGACTCGTCCAGGTCAAACTCAAAGGTCTCGTTCCAGCGGGGGTAGCAGGATTTCTTGACCACCTTTGGGCAGGGCAAAGCAGTACAGCTTTAATCACCCTCCCGCGCGGGATCTGTAATCCTTCACTAAGCAGCGCAGGACAAGGGACCAGCATCTCACCAAGTCACCAAGGGAAAAATAATTTTTTTTTTTTTAAAAAGAGAGTGTTCTTACCTGTGTCACTAACCGCCCTTAGATTATCAACGTGGGAAGAATTGTAAAAGCCTAGTGCCCGATTCTTCCTGACCTTGATTCCTGACCCGATTCACTGCGGCTCTGCACCTTGTGTGGTCGTCCGCATCAGCGCAATGCGCCTCAGGCCCACTTTGCACAGTGTGAGGGACCACGCAAGGCCCAGGACAGGGAGCGTCAGAGACGGCCTCAAGCCACAATCGCCAGAGCGAGATCTCCAACCCCTCAGCGCTGAGGAGTGGTGAGAGGTCAAGGGTTTGGAGCAGCCCGTTATAAAAAGAGGTGGCGTATGCAAAATTCAAATGCAGATGTCTAACGAAGTCTGGGCTTTTGGAGCCAGTCTCCATCAATTTGTCACCCTGGCTGTTCTTAGTTCCCTTTTTGCCCTTTGGACAGTGGAATTACGCTCATCAAATTTCACCCCTGTCTTTTCTCTTTCTAATCAGTTTCACTGCTGAGGCCCAGATTCCTAGTTACTCTAAGGCCTTGTCAATGGTTCTGGCAATCTAAAGCGGCACTAAAGTGCATATACATTTACATTTAAGACCACCAGAAGGCCTCTTTTCCCTGTTAGAGTGGTGTAGTGGGGCCTTAGTGTCACTGAGAATTCAGGCCTTTGATTCTCAGGCACTACAGCAGGTTTAGATCCCAAACACAAACGTGAACCCTCACTCCTCACAGCCCCCTGTTGCCATTACGCAGCGTTACCACGCTTGTGATTTCATAGTGAGTCTTGCCATAGGACACGTTTCACTGAAAGCCCCAGCTCCTGGAGTCATGTGATTATGGGGGGAAAATCGTAGCTTTCATTTTATAGAAGTAAGTTTCTAGCTCTCAAAGGCAAAAATGTGACCCAAAGGTTCAAAAACAGCAAAGGCAAATAAAAATAATCCAATTTTTTTTAAGCCAATCTCATGATTTTTGAGGGGACGTTTGTGGTTGTCAGCACTGATGCCTTTTTTCATTTGTAATTGTGCAATCATTTCGCTTTCTATTCGCTCTGGTAAAACTTTCTTTAAAAACAAAAAACCCCTAACTATACAAACGTTAAACTTTAGGTCTAAACTACCTATGTTTCCATCCCCAGGGTCAGCAGATCTCTCACTCTGCTGACTTCTTCCCACAGGAAAACAGTTAGCGGCTCTAGATCGTTCCTATGCATGGTTTGCCATCCAGGAACACGGGACTTGCAGAGACCTCCTAGGTCACTGAGTCTAGTACGCTGCTATTGCGGGCAAGAATCCCATTCCTAAATTTATCAAGCCCCACCTTAAAACCAGGTAGGTTTCTTGCCCCCACTACTCCTGTTGCATTCCAGAGCCTCACTCCTCTCATGGTCAGGAACCTTCTAATTTCCAGCCTCCGTTTTTTCAGGGTCAGTTTAATTGCCATTAGTTCTTGTGCCAAGATTGTCATTTAGCTTCAGCTGCTCTTCCCCCTCCCTAGCATTTACCCTCCTGCCGTATGTCAAGAGAGCAACTGCATCCCTTCCCCAGATGGGCATAACTAATTCCCCGTAACCAGACAGTACCAGTCGGATTGTCCCTGCTCTGCTAGGCAGGAGGTGCTGACCTGGACTGAGAGTCCATGCTCACGTGTCTGGAGCTACTTTATACTCCTCTACTAGGTCACTGCAAAGAAGCCTAGGCCGGGTACAGACCGTGCCGAGCTGTGAGCCTGGCAACGACAGGAGTCAAACAGGGCACTAGAAATGGGGCCGCGTTGCAACGTTTCGATCGAGGTGCCAATCCCCCCCTCCCAAATCCTGGGGTTGCTCAAACCTCGGGAGTCTGGTCAGGCCCATCCCGAGGCAGTTAGTCTTCTATCCAAAATAACGTCACCGAAATGGCTCACGCCGTCGCACCTGAGTGGTTTCCCTCCCTGAGTCCTGAACACGACAAGGGCTAAATTCTGGCCTGACGTACACCTCCCCTGAGCCACCCCGTTAGCGCCAACGGAACATCCGCACAGAATGAGGCTCCTAGCGCTCTGGTCCCAGTGATGCTCACATGTAACTCACTGATCCATCCAAGAGTAACCTCCTCCCCTCATGCTGTGTCCACGAAGGGAACAGGACCCACCATGCTGATTGCCTCCCTGGTTCCCCCCTTGGGGAAGGGAAAGGCAGAAGGGAGTTTCTAGCATGGGCTGCATTCCTCCCTGTCCCCACAATGGACTCAAACACCCCGCCCAGCTCTCTCGACTCACCGAGCTCTCCTGGGTCTTGCTGTTGTAGCGAACTCTGACGAAGGGATCGGAAGCGCCGTTCCGGTCTTTCCGAGCCAAGTCCCTGCGAGAGAGGAGGAATCAGAAGGGCCTTGGCACAAGAAAGCCTCTGACTCGAGCTGGCAACATTTTCCAACTGAAACAGGTCAGTGCAAAATGCAGATCAAGGTCGACCGAAACATTTCGCCAATCAGCGTCGGCCCAGAACCAAACTCATTTTGGACGTTTTCCAAGTGACTTTTTATTTAGAAATTTCCTTCAGTTTTATTGAAACCAACGTAAAAAAACATACAATTAAAAAAAATGCTCAAAATTTAAATGAAATGTTTCATTTTTGTTGGAAATTTTCAAAAAAAAAAAAAAAAAAAAAAAAGTGTTGTGGGTCAACCAGAAACAAACAAAAGAGTTTTTTTTGGAACTGCCACTGAACGAAAAACAGAACAAAAATCAGTTCTTTGCCCAGTTCTGTCTGTTTTAAGGGAACCTGCAAGATCCTCACTCTTCCTACCGAAAGCACAAAGGAACGGGGGCCAGTTCATGGTGCGCGCCATAAAGGAATCTGCTACTTAACCAAAGCAGCTTTCAAATGCGTGGTCCCTCCTCTGTTACTCCTCGCTGCTGCATGCGTACAGGGCCAGAGGAAGGAAGCGGAACAAGCTGCATGTCCATAACTGGTGTGAATGTTGATGGGAAGGAGGGGGAGTCACGGATCCAGGGAGGGATCTCCCATGTGCCCCAGTCAGGGCTAGGAGAGAAGGGCAATAACTTCATTCCCCATGGGCTACCAGCTGCTTCCACAGAGCTCCTGTAACTGTTGGTTGGATCTTGATCCACCAGGAGTTGGTGGGAGAAAGGAGGGGGATGGTTAATTTCTCCTTGTTTTAAGATCCAAGAGGTTTGGATCTGTATTCACCGGGGAATTGGTGAAGAGTCTCTCAAGGCTACCCAGGGAAGGGAATTAGCATTTTGGGAGTGGTGGCAGCGGACCAGATCTAAGCTGGTAGTTAAGCTTAGAAGTTTTCATGCAGGCCCCCACATTTGTACCCTAAAGTTCAGAGTGGGGAAGCAGCCTTGACAGAGCGCTCGGGGGAAAGCCAACAACAGTGGTGTTTGGGGGAAGACGGGGGAGAACTCCTTTGGGAGCGTCAGGCTAGGCTCCCCCGGTCATGGGAATTGCAGACTGGTCCAATAGCCCGTCTCTGGGAGTGGCCAATATCAGCTGCTTCAGAGGAGTCATCTTTCTAACGCCCATTAGTCAGAGGCTAACTGGAAGAACGAGAGTTTACATTCCTTCCCACCTTTCTCTTTTCATCCCCGCTATCGTAACCCTGGAGCTTCTCATTATTCATATATGGCCAATCCCTTTCGCCATCCTTCTAAGTTCTTGGCCTCAGTGACATCTTGTGGCAAGGAGTTCCACAGGCCAACTGCACAGTGAGTAAACACTTATTTCTGCACGTGTGTCTGTCAGCGACATTCCTTGTACTTACATTACAAGACAGAGTGAACAGAAAGGCCTGATCTACCTTCTCTCTATCATTCATTATTGCAGTGTGTTGCCTCGCTCAGGTAAGCAGGCCTCTCTTTCGCGCTCCTTTTTTCCAGACCTCTAATCATTCCTGTCGTCTGAGCCCTCTCTACTCCTGCGCTATCCTTTTCAATGTTGCGTGACCAGGGGGGGATATGTTATTTCAGATAAGGACACGCTACTGATTTATATATCGTCATCATGCTAATTTCGGGAACGTGCTTCACTCCAGGCCCGAGGCAGCGTTCTCACTCTTTTGTTGCTTACGGTAACTCTGTTTGATCTCTGGCGAGAGACGCCCTCCCTAGAGGCAAACCCCTTGCTGACTGCGTCTGTGCTTTGTCTCTGCAGGCTCAACGCAGCTGCTGACACTGATGTGTTGGAAGGCGGCATGAAATCGATCAGATTCCAGCAGAATTTGCACTAGAATTGTCTGAAATATTTCTACCAATATGCCTTCTGGCGACACATATGCCCCCCCAAAGTGCCCTTATTCCCCGCCTCCCACCACACACACACACACGTCAAAATCCAAGCACCACTCCAACTAAGGCTCGCTGTAGCTAGACAAATTATTTCCACATGGGGCATCCCCCATGTCTTTTCAGAGCAGTTCAATGGAACCCTTGTGGTTTTGAAAACACGGCCAGCCCGGTTTATTACCCGCTCTCCGCGGCACTCTTTAGCGAGACAATTCCCGCCCGCTTTAAACTAGACAAGAGATTATTTCCACTGACGTAGGTTTTCCATGGCAAAGTTCACCTTGCCGGGTGCTGACAAACTGGGAATAAAATGCTTAGGGCCTTCCGTAAGTGTATTTTTAGTCTGGATGGCTTCAAATAAAGGAACGACGGGCCAAGAAAGAACAAAAGCAAAGTCTCAATGGCAGAGCAGAGCGTGTGTACGTGTGACTCCCATGACACCCCCTTCCTATTCATTTCATTACAGCCGAGTTCGCTCTGCCTCCCACGCGCCAAGCTTTTCCCTGAGATCTAAACACGTCCACGGTTGCGTCAAAGCACTTCTGATCACCTACACGATCCTTTATTAACAAGGCAGAGCTCGGCCGACCCCACTGTTCAGAATTCAAATGGCAGAGATCCCTGTGTGATGTTGCTTTTAACCGGGGTTGATGTGTGCAGGGCTCCAGGGCATTTAATGAAGGATTATTATTTGCCTTAGAGAGAACTGGCAGGTACAAAGACTAGTGGGGAAGACGCATTTCCACGCAGTCTGTCTGACTCATACGGGCTGGCTCCTCAGCTAGCGCAAATCAACACACTCAGCAGAGCTCCCCAGAAGGAGCGGAGTGACGCCAGGGACAGAAGCTAAAAATAGCCAGACACCCAAACCAGAATCCTCCTCTTTAATTAGGGAATAAAAGAGACTAACGTGTTGCAAGTGCTCCCTTTCCAGAATCCACAGGGCGGGTCGGAGCCATGTGACCGGTGCCATCTGCATGCAGGGTGAGTCACCGACTGCTAGCCAGGAAAAGCCACCCGCTGCTGCCGGGCTTACGCGTGCAAAGCGTCAAAGCCACACGCAGGGTCGGCCAGTGAGGCGCTTCCCAGAGCGAGTCACAAAAGGGGCTCGTTTGTTTCATGGGGAGTCACAGGTTCTGGCACTCGCCCCTAGAATTTGCACTCAGCGCTTCCCCCAGCAGCAGGGAGATGGGGGGTGGGGGGAGGCGGGGTTAGCTGACATGGAAAATAATGAAGCCCAACAATAATGGGGCAACCCACAGACTCTTTGATGATGCAGTTCAGTGATCGGAGAGGCCAACAGAGCAAAGAGGGGGCTGCCTTCTCTCCTCCTGCCCCACCAAAGAGGGACTAGACCCACACCCACAGGCTGCGGTCGATATCAGGACCGTAGGTGCTAACACTGTATGAATATTAATTCCTTATTGTTCGTTAATAGAGAAATAATACCACTGCTACGGACTGCTGCTGAGTACCTGGGTAGATGCGCTCCAGGAATTTGCACTTGGGATGGAGTAGCTGAATCACTGTGTACTGAACCAATATCCCAGGCGCACCGTGCCACGGGGGTTACGTGTCACATAGGACGTGCTGCCTTTCAGATGAAAGAGGCCCTGAGCACTTGTGTTCATTAGGATCCCCTGGGAAGAGAAACCCCAGGATCCTGACCAGATTCCTCCCTAAATTCCCCCTGCAACGTCACTTGGACAAGAGCCGCCCGCAAAGGGAGGTGTGCCAGGATCCCTGCCCGCAGGCAGGCTGGCTCAGAGCAAGACAGAAGCCAGCTTGTATTAGAGAGAATCACTCCATGCGGCCGGGCAGACACCAGAAGGAAGTTGTGTCCGAATCTCTCCCGTAGGCGGCCTGCTGTACCCTCCCCACGTAGCCCTTGGAACAAGGCTCCTGGGCATTAGACTGACTGCGATTAGAGACCGGCTGGTCATTGCTCTTGTGCAGGGTACCCCCCCCCCCCACAGAGCCAGTGGAAAGGTCAAGAGAGCGAGGGGTGGGGGGAAATCGTGCGGAGCGGGGAGTCACAGGGAAGGGAACTCCACGCAGCTGGCTGGCTTGGCGAAGCGGATTCCCTGCAGCTCCCCGTGGGCTTCTCCTCCCCACTGTGCCTGGCTGACAGAGGAGGCTGGGCCACTTGGCTGCTCTGAGGGGGCGGACTAGAGAGCTGCCTCAAGGGCGTTCTGCCCAAACAGAGCGCTGGCTTCCCATCTGCGCAGCCTTCGCGGGTCACCGAGCCCCAACTAGCTAATGCCTGGGGAGGCTGGTACCCTGGAGCAAACGCCCAGCAGCAGCTGGCACAGAGTCACCCACACCACAGCAGCAAGGCCCCCTCGCCAGCCCGGCACTGCCCGCAAGCCCCGAGCCTCACGGCTCTGCAATGGCAGAGTCAGGGCCAGACATGAAGCTGCCTCCAGGAGCGGAACCCAGGCCCCGGGGAGGAAATGGTTACGCAGAGACTGAACGGAGGAAGGAGAGACCCGTCCTTGGGGTCGCTCACCTGGAGCCAGCGGGATGGATCTGGCCCTGCATTTTCGAGTCGCCAAAAGGTCTTGCACACATCAGCCCATTATCCTGCCCCTGAGTGTCTTCACTGCAGAGTTAACCCAGGCTCTTACCCAGGTGTTGCCCTCAGCCCCCCACACTAAACCCCCTCACAATTCCCTGGGAAAGCACCAGAGAGCAGCTCAGTTCACTACAGCGCTCAGAGCCATGGGACGGGCCCCCAGAAGTCCTAGTGACTCACCCAGGGGAGCGCAGCACCACGAGTGCCCAGTGACCGGGGCTGGGCTTTGCAGTGGGGCCGATCGCCTGGGCTAACTCTGCAGTGAAGACGTCCCCTTTGTTCCGTGTGGCATGAACCCTCCTCTCCCCGAGGCAGACGGGGCATCCCACACCTCTGCCCGTCTGGGGGGACAGAGATTCCCCAACAGCCCCGGGGGGTGGTACCCAGCCTGAGCACACGCAGCAGAGGGAGCGGCAGGTGTCAGAGAAGGGAAAGCCCCGGGCAGTCGGCCTGTCCACCCCCACTCTGCAGCGCTTTGGCCAGCCTGACTCTAGGGTATCTGAACCCACAGGGCTCCCCCCACTTCCCTGGGGACCCTCTTCCACAGCCTAACGTCCAAGGGCAGGAAGCTTTGCCTGATGTTCATCTCCTCCATCCCTCCCAGTGACACCCCTTGGAGCTCCCCGAATAACTCCTTTCTGCCCTGCCCTGCGCCCCTCCAAGCAGCGCTAGGCACCCCAGCCCCACCTACTCATTTTCTAGCCAAGGCAACCTTTAGGGCAAAACCAAGACAGCAGTTGCCCACCGGTGGCCCCCGCCTGCACCTGATTCTCACACCCGTTGGTAGCAGTAGCAGCAGGGGGTCTTGGGACTCATTTAACAGGGGCCGTGATGGAGGGAGCTCAGCTGGGTTTGCAGGGAAGATTAACGCATCATTAGAAATGTCTTTTCAGTCTAGCGCCTGCTATTCTGCCAGCTGCATCAGGGATTTGGATGTGCGTTGTGTGTGCGGTGCGCACAAGGACAGCCAGGATGGAGCAGGCACAGGGTCCATCTTGCCCAGTGTCTTGTCCCCAACTGGGGCCCGGAGCAGCCATTGCAGAGGCAGGGACAAGAGACCCCAGAATGGAATAATCTGGTCCCAGGGGAAATTCCGTCCCAGCCCCAGGCACTTATTGGTTGATCTATGGCCTGAAGCAGGAGGAGTTTTAGCCTTTTTAACGGAACTTTCTCAATATCCAGATAAACATCTGATCCTTTTCCAAATCCTGTTAAGCTATTGGCCTCAGTGACATCCTCTGGTAATGAGTTCCACAGGCTAATTATACTCCACGTAATAATAATACGCAGCTCCTACATAGCACGGTCATCAGCAGAGCTCAAAGTGCTTTACAAAGGAGGTCGGTATACTTAGCTCCATTTTACAGGTGGGGAAACTGAGGCATAGGGAGGGGACGTGACTTGCTCAAGTTCACCCAGCAGGCCAGTGGCAAAGGTGGGAATAGAACCCAGGTCTCCTGAATCCCAGGCCAGTGTTCCAGCCACTGTACTTCCCTGTAACGTCACTGGATGTCCCTTTGTTCTCGTTCTACTACCCCCACCTCTACGAACCCCGTCCCCTTTACAGCCTTACCAATACATTGCACGCCCTGAGGTTTTAAAACCCTCCTCCTTTCCAGGCCCCTGATCAGTTTCATTGCTCTTCTCTGGACTCTTCCTGGAGAGCAAAAGGGGCATTAGCAGCTTCCTCCCCGCAGGCCAGTCTCTGCCTTGCTCCACCCCCTTACCTGGCTTCAAACACGCTACAGCGCAGCTTCCTCGCCGCGTCGCTGCCCAGGATCTCGATCTGGAGGTGGATTTCCCCCTGCACCTCTTCGTCGGGATCGATTTCGGTCAGGTTCAGCCAGCCACTGTAGCCTAGGCACAGAGAGAAACGCTGGTAGAGAAAGCTGCGTGTGCCTCCCTGCCACGGATTTGTCTGGCCAGGCCCGTTTTCTGCACAGGAAAGCAGGCGTAGGGAGCTCAAGCAACTTACTGACGATCAAGCAATGAAGCAGCGACAGGGCCTGCAATAGAACCCAGGCGTCCTGACACGCGGTCCGCCACTAACCACTAGGGCGCACTCCCCAGGTCTCCAGCAGCACTGCCTGGATATTAATATCTCGCTCTTATGCGGGGCTTTCCATCAGGAGATCTCAAACCGCCTCACAAGTTTTAATGCATTTCTCCTCCCAACACCCTGGGAGGCAGGGCTGGGTTGTCCTCCCCACAGTACAGCTGGGGAACTGAGGCATGGAGAGGCTAAGTGACCTGCCCAGGGTCACTCAGGAAGTCTGTGGCAGAGCAGGGACTTGACTGAGTCTCACAAGGCCTCACTAGACTAGTGCCCAAACCACTGGCCCATCACAGTGCCACACAGTCGGCTCACACTACCCCCCACAAGAGACCGACTGACAGCGAATTTAGTGCTGGCAAAAGGCACCAGGCTTAGAGCCCAAAGTCGTCTCTCTGCAGAGCCCTTCCCCCCAACGAGCCCCACGCCTAACCTGGAAGGAGAGGAGATCTAGAGTTCCAGGCCCACTCAGACCCCACTGCCGACACAGGTGCCCGTTACCGCGAGTGGCGGCTGGCAGCATGCGCCACGCAGGCCCTGTCCCATAAGAACCAGGCCAGCAGCTCAGTTTGCAGGCGAGGCTGCCAAGCAGCCACCAAAGGGTAACAACGTTCAGTCACTGCTGGCCTCAGACCAGGCCCAAACCAGCAGCCTGGTGGGGAAAGGCGCTGTACCCCGTTACCAACCCCCTGAGCCACCCAAAGCCTCTCGCTGCTAGGGGCAGCAGGGTGGGGCAGGACCCTTTACTAGATCTTTAGCCTCTCTGGTGTCTAAAAGAGCCAGATAGTTCCCAAGTCCTCACAAATCCAGACGGACCCTCCCCTAGGGCAGCTCCCTTCCCTTCTGCAGCCTCCCCTGGGCTGGGCCCAGCCGCCCAGACAGACACACGCAGGAGGGAGGCCAGTGCAGCGTTCCCTCTCCCCTCCTCCTCTACCCACGCAGCATTCGCCGCCCTTGCCCAGCTGAGCCAGCCGCTAGATAATAGTAAGCCGAGGACGTGAGCTGCCTACTCAAGGATGAGGGGACTCGGGCAGCCAGAGACCTGCATGACTCATCCCTGATATAGGTGGGAGATTGAGTTCTGATGAGCTCCCTTTGTGCCAGGAGGAAACACTCTCTGCTCCCTCTTGGCGTGCAGCCCTTCGATCCAGCTCTAGCTCGAACCCGGGTGGAAGCGTCAGGAGCACAGGCTGGCGCCCGTTTGCACAGAGGGCTGGCGGATCACCCGTGGGCTCTGGCAACTTGCAGCAAGGCAGTGCTCAGAACGGGGGGCGCTCTCTGCCCAGACGGAGCGGGTAGAGGCACGGGAGCCTGCTGGAATGGGCAGCTACGCTCCTGCAAGCTAGCCCTTAGCTAATAGTCTCCGAGTCCCTGCAAAACTGCTATTGCTACAGCGCAGCAGGGGATAGAGATCACACTCACCGACAAAGCACAGTGCCAGACGGCGCACCGGGACCCAGGCTGAACTGATCTAGGGCAGCATCTTGCAGACAGACGCTTTGCGTGCAGTGATAATTAGTCGCCGCACATGCCTTGAGACCGCGCTGATTTACAGGGGGACTGGAATGAGTGACAGCCCAAACCCCAAATCAAATGCCACTGCATTTGCCACCCCCGGTTCCCGAGGCATTGTGCCCTGGCGAGCTGCACAGTGCCTGGCGCAGCCCCGCTGTTTGGGATACAGTGGCAACATGCAGCGTTGACAGGCTGTCGGTTTCACTCCCACCTAAGGGCTGGGGCAGTAGAGGGGTCGTAGTGCTTGAGGGTTCAAATCTACCCTTAGATGCAACCAGGCAAGTCTGTGGCTTTTGATGGGGCTGCGTAAACGGCAGGGGAGAAGCCACAAGAGAAATTCTGGCTGGCTCAAGCCTGCGCTCGGCTGTGGGGTCGAGTCTGGCTTTCATTTCCACCGGTGCAATCTCCCTGAAGCGGCTCTCCAAGCCGCTTTCCATCGTCAGCGCGCCAGGGAATGGGACGGTGCTGTTTTGCGTCTGGCAGCACGCACAGAAACCAAACCCACCCGGACTCCGCTGGAGCGAGAATCTGCCTTACCCTTCGGATGCGCAGTCAGCACGTCCTGAGTGACACAGACTTTCCCGATAACATCATCGCGGCTGGGGAAACAAAACAAAGCGCCTCGCAGTGCAGGGGCCGAGCCAATGTAAAACCTCGACACACCAAACCCCTGCAGACAGCCGGTTCGAATCCCCAGGTCAGAGCCTGACCCCATGGTTCAGGTTCAGGGGTGGAGCTAGCTCGCTTCCTGGGTCAGACATGGACAAGCAGGGCCGGCTCTAACTTTTTTGCCGCCCCAGGAGCGCCCTGCCCTGCACCCCCGTGAGCGCTGCCGAAATTCCCACCCCCCCAGCACCACGCCACCCGAAGCCCCACCCCCCCATGCCGCCCGAAGCCCCCGCCCCTCCTCTGAGCGCCGCACCATGCCAGCCGCCGCCCCCCCTCCCAGCACCACGCCGCCAAATCCAAATAAATAAATAAATTAAAAAAAAAAAAATCGAGCTCCGCCCTGCCCCAAGGTGCTGCCCCAAGCACGTGCTTGGTCGGCTGGTGCCTGGAGCCGGCCCTGCAGACAAGATATTGGCATAACCCAGCCCAACCCACAGCCCCAATCAGGGCAGTACCTAAGCCTGTGATGAAGTCCCAATGCCTTCAAATAGGACATAAACACGTGCTCACATGCAGTCCTGAATCGGGGCTATACCCTGCTTTGGCCTCAAACCCAAGCCCCATTCAGCCAACCTAGTTCCAAACAGCACTTTCCATCAGCAGGTCTCAAAGCTCTACAGAGCAGGTCAGTATCATTATCTCCATTGCACAGATGGGGAAACTGAGGCACGGAGAGGGGAAGTGACTTGGCCAATAGCAGAGCTGGGAGCAAAACCCAGGTCTCCCAAATCCCAGCACTGGGCTCCACCCGCTAGGCCAGGCTTCCTCCCCATTCCAGCCTGCTCAGGATGCAGCCTCCTCGGCTCACGCACATGCAATGCAAGTTCCCCTTTAAAGAGCCCGAGCCAGAGAGACGTGGCAATGCTGCAGCTCCCTGGGAGCCCCCCTTAGCCTGTTGGGATCAGTTTCAGAGAGACACGCTGCTGGGCAATCAGCCAAGCCTGTCACCTGGGCACGGGGCCGTCCCCTTCCTGTTTATGGAGACCTGCTTTTTGCTGCTTCCCGGCTCCTCGCGGGGGTGAGGTCAGGGCTGGGGGGAGACGGGGGACGGTCCTTTTCCGGTTAGCTTGACTAAGCTTCCTGATCCAGATCTGCTTGCGATGCTCGGGGGCTCCATCGCTCCCCCCCCCCATGGTGCACACATGTACGCACACACGCGCTCTCAGGCACCAGCGCTGTACCAGAGCAATGACTAGAGGCTGGCAAGATGGCATCAGTGCTGCTGCTAGGATTGGGAAACCGAGGCACTGAGTGGGGACGTGATATGCCCAAGGTGACCCAGTGACAGAGCCGAGACCCAGTCCAGCGTTCTGTCCACTGGACCACACTGCCTCCCTCCATCCTGCCAGAGGCTTCCAACATGCTGCTTTGGAGAGGGAACGTGGCAGCCGGTCAAAATTATTCTTCCCCTGTGCTGCGGGCACAATGTGTGTGTTATTGTAGGGTCACCGGGGAGCTGGTTTGCTACTGTGTGGCTGCTGGCACTGCACATGCTGTTGTGTTACTGTAGGGTTGCTTAGGAGTGCTGGTTTGTTATCGTAGGGTTGTGGGCAGGTGCGAAGTGCCATTCTCACCCTGAATCCTTTGTTGTGAGAAATAAATTCCCATAAAAAGTTACACACACTTAGCAAATTCTATGTGTGCGCACACAAAGGCAGGCCCCATTGGGCTGACAGTGCAGATCTGCACCCTCTAGATTTGAACGGCTTATCCTCTTCCATTCCCACTTGATTGTGTCCACTCTTGTGCATCAAGCGGACAAGGGGTTTCCTCTTCCAGGACCATGGGGTAACCACTCATCTGGAGTTTCCTCTCCCACGTGTTAACCGGTGCTCCCAGCGCCGCACCGAACAGCCAGACCCTTTGGCATCCGACGCTGGACCAGCACCTGTGCCCTCAATTACCGGTGTGTAGCCTGCAGGGGGGTTTGGCCCTCTGTCCTCCTGACATTCAAGGAGAGAGAATCAGAAACGAGGCCATCTCACCCTGCAGGGACCCCATCCCATTGTTCCAGCCCCCCCCCCAGGCTAGGGCACTGTTCTCCAGCTGATGGTGATTATCTGAAATGCTCTGCAGGCAGCTAAGTGAGGAGCGTGGTTCTGGAGCGTCTGATCTCCAGGGGAACCTAAGACCTTCCCACATGGCTGAGTCTTCACCTCCTCCATCTGCATCGCCAGCAGGAGGCATCGGGCAGCTCCTAGGATGTGGGAAAACCCCCTCACTTCGTTCACAGTTGGCAGCCCGAGAGCCAAACACATTCCATGCCCCTCTCTGGCCAAGGAGCATAGGAAGCACATTGTGCCCAAGACAGGGAAAGCCTTAAATTCCTACGGACCCTACTAGAAGAAAGAATGTTTTCATTCCTAGGCAGCTTTGGGGCCCAGTAGCTGAAAGCAAGGGGCTCACAAGAAGCCCCTCAATTTGTGGGACAGCCCTGATGCACATACCCTCCACTGAGGTCAACGAAATGAGGATCTGGGCCCGAGGCGGCTGGTGGTTCTTAGTCCAGCCCAGAAATCACTGCAGTGGAAATGCCCTGTTTTACATCCATCGCCATTCAGGACTTGCCCATCTCTCTCACAGAGCCGGGCACCACTGCCGTGAGCCCACCCTGCACCTCCTCTGGGCACTCATGCACTTCCCTGCTGCGGCTGCCCATGCCAGCGGAGTTTGCACAGGACGCAGGGAGAGTTTCCCTTCAGGAGCCTTTCTCCAGGGAGCCGAGTATTCCAGCAGGAGGAGGGGGTCTCCAATGCCCCATGGCAGTCGGACACATGCTGGCGTATTCAGCACTGAGGGCAGCCTGTGAATTAAGCAGTGGAAGGTTCTGAAACGATTGGTTTTTGCCTTCCCCGATGCAGCAGTGATGGTGCTGAGGGTTTGGCCTCTCCTGGCTTCAATTTTATTTGGATTTTTTCCACCCGTCCTTCTCAGAGGGGGTCAGAGGAGGGAGCAGCGAGTCAGCAGAACCCGCCAAGTCAGACACAGATCGGTCATTTCTCTTCCCTAGTTCCTTGCAGTTGAAGATGGTCTTGTGGCTAAGGCACTGTGGATACCTGGGAGGTTCAATGGCTTGACCTGTCACTGAGTCCGTTTGTGACCTTGGGCAAGTCACTTGATCTCTGTGCCTCAGTTTCCCATCTGTTAATGAAGGGGTAACAGCACTTCCTGGGCCTTGTCTGTTTGGAGTGTAAGGTATTTAGGGCAGGGACGGTAAGTACAGGGTCTAGCACAGTGGGGTCTCCTCGTGCTACTGTCCTACAAACAAACAACAATACTAATGTCTAGAGAGATCTGCCATGGATATGTCCCAAGGCTAAAGTCTCATTCTGGGGAGAGTCAGGGCTAACTCCTCTGAAGCCAGCGGAGCTGTACCAGTGAGAGTGAGGAGAAGAGTCGGAGAGGCGTCTACACCATACCTGAGTGCATCTTCATCCATCACGTAAAAGGAGACGCTGTGGAAGGTGGGCGGCAGATGGACCTCATATTCCTCCCCCCAGAATGGGGATAATGTCTTCCAGACCGTGGCCGTCCTGGAGGGAAGAGGGTCCCTTTAATCACAAGTCATTACCGGGAGCGTGGGTAATTGTCTCCCAAACAACCATCCGCTCCTCACTGAGATGTACCTCCTCTAGACACCTACCTGAGGTCTTCTGCAGTAGACATCGCAGTCGTTTCCAAGTATTCATATAGGGACAGGGAGACACCAGCTTCCTCATGCAACAAAGCCCCACGTGAGGTGTTCTCCCAAGCTCTCCTAACCATTCATGGTCATTGAGGGTCTGTCTACGCTGCAGTGGCAGCCCAGGGTTAGGAGAACTCGAATTAGCAGACCATGAGTTTGTTAACCTGGGGTTTGAGTGTCTACACTCAGTTGTAACCTCAGGTTAGGAACTGTGGAGCCCTGGGTCCCAACCTGGGACTCCAGTGAGGACCCTGCCTTATGTGGGCCTGAGCCCAGCCCCCCCCCATATCCCAGACTTCCCAGTGCCCTCCCAAAAACGTGGCTGCTCTAGCCCTTTGTTCATGGTGCAGTGTGGGAAAACTTGACTGTCCAGAGGACAAAGGAAGTTGGCCCGTGGAATTGTGGGATACTTTTGACAAACTCCCAGAGCATGAGTCCAGTGGGGCTGCATCTACACTGCAAAACTCAGGGCTTGAAACTTGGGTCCCGGCTTGATTCAAGTTCAGCCCCTCCACCCCCGAGGGGTCCTGGGTCTGAGCCCTGGGTTAGTGCGATTTGTGTGTAGATGGAAGGGGGGTTAGACTTGAGCCGGTGTTCGAACCCTGGGCTTACACTGCAGTGTGGACATAGCCTCAGGGACCCAGGGCACGTCTCCATAGTAGTGTATCCTAGCCAGACTCCAGTTCCCCCTGAACTTTCATTTGGATACACTACGGGCTCTCAACCTGGGGGTCAAAAATCAGGTTTTAGCAGAGTATGCCAAGCGGCTCTTTCTTTATGGTTAGAGGAGCTTGAGGGAGCGGGAGTTCTCTCTATTGTAATCACGGCATGGAAAAATTTGAGACCCACCAGATGACCACCTTCTGACTCACTATCTGTCCTAAACCACGCTCCGATGCGAACAGCTTTTGGTCACTACTAACCTGGGACTGGCGATTATCAGCGACCTCGCAGCAAAAGGATTTGTGTGTGACTAGCAACAGCAGCCTCCTGTCTACACTAGTTAAAAAAAAATAAAGCGCCTTTTTAAAATGTGATCGCTAACACATACTAGAGTCCTAGTGCAGACAGGGTGAGCTGTCAGCTCTAATACGGGTTAGCTGGTCCAGATCCCAGTGCAGAGCCAAGATAGCTGGTTGAACTTCACTCTAACATGTGTTAAACTTGCCCGGTCTACACTAGCATTCTATCACCATACTTGATAGCCATCATACTTGAACAGCACAAGCCTCAGCCTTTAGCGCTGGCTTGTCATGGATCGCCGGGAAACAAAACCTCAGGTTCATGTTCCCTCTGCTCCGAACCCAGGAGAATAAAAAGCAATGTCTGCTGGAGAGGATATGAGACAAACAGGAGATGGGAAATAGCTTTTCTGATAGCTCCTTCTTGTTTACAGAACCAGCTTGGGGAGGGGTGGGAGTTGACAATTCTACCAGCGGTTCCAAGATCAACATGACATTAATCTCTAATCAGGAGGAGGAAAAATTCATAACCGCCCTAACGGTCATTTCGCATGGAAAGGAAACGTCTCTCTGATCACTGGCTCCTAACAGCCTAAAACCACAGCAAACTTTTTTTTATATATGGCAAATATTGTAAACTGCGCCAAGCCGCACGGCGCTTGGGATTAGTCCCCCGCTGGCTTTTCAAGTTTCGGAATATACATGTCACACATGGAACACACATTCTAGAGGGGCAGAAGAAATCAGTGTTTGCTCCAGGGAGCACTTCAAGGGAAAAAACAACAACAAAAGCCAAACCAGGACCCCAGATCCTTAGCGGTGTCAATTGGCCTAACTTAACTGATGTCAGCAGAGCTAAGCGGATTTGCACCAATTGAGGATAGAGTCTGCATAGAGGGCGAGAGAGAGAGCGCGAGAGCACAAGACCACGCGAACGAGCATTAGAGAGCGCAAGCAGATGAGTCAGTTACCTGATGATCGCTTCATTGTCGATTTTCACGATGCAGTAAGGGTCACTGCTGCCCGTGCTGCAAAACAAAGACAAAATGCCCACGTTAGCACAGACTTCACTGCCCAGGGAATTTCTAACCTCAGTTGCTACAAGGGAAAGAAGGCACCCAGCTTTCATTCTTCAGTCACAATGGCCTTTCCCTCCTATGCAAATCACGGTCCACTTGTCTAAGGGTACGGCTATCCTGCCAAAATAACACCGGGGCAGCACGTCTCAGAGCCCAGGTCTACAGACTTGGACTCACGCTATGGCTTTAAAAAGATCAGTGTAGACGTTCCCCCTCGGGCTGGGGTTTGGGCTCTGAAACCTGGCGGGGGTAAGGGAGGGGGAGTGTCTCAGAGCCCAAGCGGGAACATCTACATGCCTGTCTTTAGCACTGAAGCGTGAGCCTGTAGACCCCAGCTCCGAGATTCACTGCTGGGTGGTTTATTTTGCAGTGTAGACGTATCCTTAGAGTGCTAGCAGCAGGCTTCCAGAGGCATGTTGTGTTAGGGGAGGAGACTCTGTTTATTAGTTTTTGTGGGAGGTTTTAATCTCATGGTTTTTCAGCCAATCTCATGACTTTCTCGAGGCCTGACTCATGGTTTCTGAATGCTCACAGTCGGCAGTTCTGGGCCTCTAAGGAAGGGCTGATACAATCACACAGCAAGTATCAGCTCTTTTTTGGGACAGCGGGAGGTAAAATCCATGTCCTGCCTTGCCTGCTATACCCACCCTTCCCAACTCCAGAACAGCTCGTCTAGACCTGATCTTAGCAGGGTGATCTAGGTCCTACTGCAATGCAAATAATAAACTAATCGGAGCAGCGCAGACAGGCTATTTCTCTGAGACCCAAATGGAGCAGGCACGTCAGTGAGGCACCAGTCATTGGCACCCTAAGCTCACTAGGAAATAAAATGAACCGAAGAGTCCTGTAAACCAAAGGAAGTAAGTGGTGGATTCTCCATCTCTTGAAGTCTCTAAATCAAGACTGGTGCCATTCTGGAGGCTTTCGTCAAACACAAGGTACTAGGTGAAAAAAACTGGCCTGTGTAGGTCAGACTACCTGGTCCAATGGGACATTCTGGCCTTAGAAATCTGTGCAAGCCCTTTCACCCGATAGTGTCTGGACTGAACAGAAATAAGAACGGATCCAGGATGGGGGAGGGTCAGGCGCGAAGGAAATAAATCTCAGACCCTGGCTTCCTTGTAAACACAGAGGTGCCTGGCTGGGAATCTCTCAGTCCTTCTGGCTGCCAAGAAGTTTTCTTCTTTCCAAAACAGGGGTGGAAAACCCCCCGCTCTATCACCAGATCTGAGCACGTCCAACTTCCCCCATCAGGCGCTGGCTGTTTGCGACCAGTCGGCTCGAGCCAGAGTGACTTAGTGCTGCTGGAGATGCAGCTGCTTCCTACAGTGGCATGGCAGCAAAAAGGAGACACAGTTGGACCCCGCCCCGCTCCCCCAAGATCCGGGGGGCTCAGAGAACGCCACTGACCGGGTTCTTCCTCTCCTTCCCCCACTGGACAAACTGCACGGAGAAGTTAAGATCTGTGATATTTCCTTGACTTTACCTTGTGCCAACACTGAACCCAGGTGTCCTGAGAACTAACTCCAGGAGGCCCAGCACCACCCCTCGTCATAGCCAACGCTCTCAGTCTGGCATATGGGTCCCGTAGCACATCCAGCTACTCTCAACCTATCCCCCACACACGTTCCTAACAGCCACAAAAATTCCCGCAGCTCCCCGGGGATGGGCTTTAGGGGGCTTTCCGCACGTCCTGGAGGAGGGACATCCTTATGCCCCGAAAGAGGAAGTTCCAGTGGTCTGGGTTTGGGGGGTTAATTCCCAGCCAGGAAGGCACACTGACCCAGTGCTGACCCGACAATCCAAACATCTAGAGTCAGGTGGTGCTGGCCTGAAAGTGACTTCTAGGTCAAGGAATAGACTAGATCCTTCTGCACGCGGACTCAAGGTCTTGATGGCACAGAACTCAAAGGGAAAAAGGAGAGCACTGACCAGCGCAAGCGGCGGTCAGAAAACCGGGAAGGTTTGGATCCATCGGTCAGTGCCCTCCAAGGTTTGCGTCATGGCCGGAATTCCCACTCAACAGATCAGCATGGAGGGGAAAAAACAGCCACCGAGCTAGAGAAGCACTATTAGCGCTCGGTGGGCTTCGAGGGTCGAGATTTCAGGCAGGTCCTTACCACAACTGTGCTGCAGATATCCAGTCAAAACAATTGGCTTAGGACTAGATGCTCTTCATTAGGAAAAGGACATGGCATGAACCTACCAGCCCACAAACAAAAGGCTGCCCAGCTCAGAGGAAGCGGAAGAGGAGAGGAGACCTTTCATGCCTTGGCCGCTGGCTCACAGATGGCCCAGATCAGGACTGACTGAAAGCCACTCCCGTTTGACAGCTGCATGGGCCCCTCTGATCAACGGAGCTGGGGGATCTCCTCCAAGCTGTATTTGGCCCAGAGAGGGTGGGGTTTCATTGCACAAGCATGTCCAGAAGTTATTCTGCAAGACTGCCCTGGTGGCCTAGAGCCATGTGGGGAATCCCAGGCAGATTCCGCATCCAGCCTGCTCTGTGGCAAAGCCCTCAGATGGCCTTACGCAAACCCTGCCCAACGGGGTCTTTGGCGACACGCTGCAGATCGAGAGGCTAACGCTGGATTCCTCCCAGCTCTGGGGTAAGGAGAACTCTGTTCAGCCTTGGACTGAGCCTGGTGATCTCAAGCCAGCCCGTGCACAGTCCTCTGTTTCCCAGCACAACTCAGCCTCCATCTGGCCTGGGGCTGGAAAGGGCATTCTGTGTTCAAAGCACGGCTCTTTAAAGAGGTGCGGACACCGATTCCAGTCTCAGGGTAACCAGGGTCGACAGCTCTTCGCGGCACCCCAGGGACGGCAGTGCTAACCAGACCACGGTCACGCCAAGCTCCTGTGGCCAGGAAACGCAGTGCTACCTGCTGGCGACAGAGACCTTTACTTCTCCTTCCAGCAGCTCTGGCGAGGGTGTCTGTCCTGGCAGCTTTCCAGGGAGAAACGGATTCCCAGTGTTACTTGCTGTTAAAACAAAGGGAGCCAGGCAAGGCCCTGAGGACCCAGGATAGACGGAGCAGCTATTCCAGGCTGCCAGGGCTTTCTATTTCATCCGGAATCGATCCTACTCTGAGATCCGGGGACGTGCAATCCTCCTGCACAGCATCTGTGGTCCCCGCCAAGTGGGTGTGGAGTACGCTAGGGCCCCACCACTATCCATTTTCTCAAAGAACACACCTGTGCTGCAGGCACAACAGCGCCTCCTTCTGGCCTCCACCAGGCAGCTACAGCCCCCCCACACCACACCCTCTCCTGCAGGCTGCCTCTCCGCTGACCAAGCAGGGAGAGGAGCATATCTAGACAAGGTGGTAACGAGGCTGGTGCCACTCCGCTCCCACCATCACGGCCACGGGGAGAGACTCCCATAAGGGTGTAGCATAGGCAAGGAGGGGAAGAGTTTGGGGGAAACCAGCACAAGTGCCCAGATACCATGGTGATGGTCACCAGACAGACAAGGCACATGCTATGGGCCTGACCCAAAGCTCATTGACTTCAGTGGGCTTTGGGTCAGGCCTATTACAGGGTCTGGGCAGGGAGAAACCACGTGTCCCGGTGTGCCGGACATGGTCACCCAAAGGGAGGCTAGAGGTCAAAGCAGGACCCTGACTCTGAGGAGAAATGGGGCAAGGAGACCCCCCTCTCCCCCCCCCCGCCCACACACTGCTATGCAGCACCGTGCTGGCTTGGGGCTTAGGGCAAGCATAAAGCAGGGAAAGGCCAGTGGTAAATGCAGCCTCTTTGGCACATTTGCGGTTTTGATGAAGTTTCCAATCAAAGGAAGGAACGGGGGTGGAGGGGACCCAAACACGGCATTCTGCAGAACTGTCTTAATGATTTGCAGCCGGAGCAACAATTCCCCCGGCCAGCAGAAAGGTTAATTCTGCCAAGAAGCGTTAAGTGGCTGATAGACTAAAAACAAACATTAGTCACATGGCTGCAAACTGCGGGCAGGGTTCGGGCCTCTGCCTTTATGCCAGGTTGAGTTTTTTGCCCTCAGTTGCTGTCTGCCACAAACTTACTCCCCAGAATAGCAAAAGCTGCCGTTTGGGGCAGCGGGGCCCGGGGGGGGGGGACGGACGGACTAGTAGTCAGAGCGCTAAGGGAACCCACATCAGCTCAGCAGGACTGGTCTGGCAGCAGCCAGAAGGCAGACAGCTCGCAGGTTCTGGTGGCCATTTTCAGTACCGTACGAATGCGCTGAGGGGAGGGGGGGGGGGGGAGAAGAGCTATCTAAGCCGTCGCTCGCACCCGCACCACTGAGCTGGGCATGGTCCTAGAGCAGTGGTGGGTAGACGTGGGTTTAGTCTTACTGCAGTTTCGTTTCCTCATCTGTTTAGCACGTTTGGTGCTTCACACCCATCTCAGAGTGGGGTGGGGCGGCTGAACGCAGCAGGGTGCCATTTTCAACGCCTTGCCTGAAGTTGCAGCAACTAAATCTGTACTGAGGCACCCATGGTTTGGGAACCTATGTGCCACTTTAGAGAATGAAATGATTAAACTGTGGAACTCACTGCTACATGAAATCATTGGGGCCTAGACTGAAAGGGATTGAATATTAGTATGGATAAGTAAAAACAATAATTCTGAAAGTATCTCTAACTATTAGACCAAGATGAGACCTAATATGGGGATAGATTTTCCCACATCCGCTACTGTGGGCCTCTTTCTTACACCTTGCTCTGAAGCATCTGGTACTGGCCAATGTCAGAGACAGGTAACTGGACTGGATGGACCAGTCTGGCAATGCCCATGTTCTTCCCAAAGCTGGCCCCTCAGATAAATAACTGACCTTATTTATTTTAAAGAGCCCTTCTTTTTGTCCTGTTACCAGCACCATTTTCCCTGCTCCCGCCTCACTTACATTCTCTGTGATTATTTGACAACACATTTTCCAAAGCAATTTCATTTTACGGGGAGCTGATAATTTGAATCGGTGTGTTTTGCTGGAAGGAATTTCAGGTTGCTAAGAAAGGGTTTCTCCCAGCATTTCAATGAGCTACAACTGCATTCTGGACAGGTTTTAAAATGAAATCAGTGGATCAGATTCTGTTAAATATAGGCCACAGATAACATTTCCTGCCTTAGACAAACTATTAAGTACGTAGGGAATACATGTAGGGAATGTCAGATATGGGCAAACTAGTCTGTAGATTGTTTCTTTACATACTCCAGGTTAGATATTAAGGACCAGCTCCTAGCTGGTGCAAACCATTGTAGCTTTATTGCGGCCAATGGGGCTGTATCAAGTTACATCACTTAAGTGTCCGTCCCTAGATCAGGGGTGGGCAAACTATGGCCCGGAGGGCTGCATCAGGCCCTTCAGACGTTTTAATCCGGCCCCGGAGCTGCCCTTATCAAACCTTTTGTTTCAACAACTGTGAAACAATATGAAATAAAATATTAAATATGATCGTACTTAGAATATCAAAGCCAAAACAAGAGTCCAAATGAAACAAAACCATGGAAATCAACCCCTCCATTTCAACGGCATACCATTTTGAAATTTTTTCCATTGAAAGTTGTGTCAAGATCAACATGCTCTCGCTAATCATTCTGATTTCAATCCAATGGCATTTTCCAACTCTTCCAATATTTCTCGGCCAGCGCCAACAACTAATGAATCAGACAGTCCTGGGAACCATTTGGCTCACTGCTCCAGAGAACGGCAGAGAGGAAGGATGGTTCAGTGGTTATGGTGCTAGCTGGAGACCAGAGTTCAACTCCCTGTGTAACCTTAGGCAAGTCATGGCCTTACGCTACAGTGCTGAGGGTGTGAAAAATTCCAACCTAACCCCCAGTGTAGACGTGGCTAAGTCGACGGAAAACTCTCCTCTTGACCCAGCTCTGTCTACATTGTGCCACAGCATGAACTACGGAGTTGTGAATTGCAGAGAGCACCAAAGAGGTGCACTCTAGCTGCCCTGCAACGACAAGGTACCTACTTCATGTTAACCCTTAGCTACCGCTGCTTGGAGAGGCGGCTTCCTACAGCAATAGAAAAAACCCTTCCACTGGGTTGGTGCCATATAAGCACCTCAGAAAGATCCTGGTGGAGCAGGCATTTCATCTGAACAGAGGAAAGCAATCCAAAGAAAGGTTGCTGCGGAACAAGGTAGCACGAGAGGTGCCTGACCGAACGTAGCTGGAGAGAGGCCATTTTCAGCTTCCTCCCAGCAGGTTTTAATGTCCCATTGTTTATGGGAAGCCATAGATCCTCCGGGGAGGCTGACAGTTTTATAATGAAATGCCAAGGTTGAGTTGTGTGCATAGCTTGCGGTGCTGGAAACTTCCCGTTCTGGGGGTTTGTTAATCATTGCTGAAGCTAAATGACCCAGGACTTCTGGCTGAGGCTGGGAATCAAAGCACCACTAAAAAGGTGGCAGTGACTCCTTTTGCCTTGATGGTTTTTCCCACCATTAACTCTAAGGATGCTGGTGTTTTCTGACTGCCAGGAGGATGGCTGCTTAACAGGACAAAGGAGCAGTCCTAAAAAATAATAGCGTCCTGTTTTCTTTATAAGGCCCCAAAGCCGCCTGACTTACCAGGGAAACAAAACTAAAACCCAGGTTAAAGGGAGCAGAAACGGGCCACGACTTGCCAAGGGACATGAAACTGAAGCTCTGCCCTCCCTTTGCGATGGATGTAGAAGGCCTAAAGGGGGTTTTCTAGGGTTTTTTTAACCTTGGCAACGTCAAATCTTGTCTTCCCTGTTTTAGCGAACATGGATAGGCCTCCCTGGACTGCAGTCATACCTTTGCTTGCAATGGAGACTTGTTACAAAACTCATCATCCCGGGGCACCCCTGCCCGGTGAGGCCTGGCATCACGGTGTTCCCGCCTCAGTTGTCCCACAATCAGCTTCGGCCCTACTTTGGCCATAGAGGCAACTTGATGTCCGGCCAAGCCAGTTTAAAGCATTCAACCCCTTCCGGGGTTACAGAGTCCCTTAGTCCAAGTCTTCAAGCAACATCCAAACAAGAGTCTCCAGTCCCACAGGACTCAGCCTTCAGCCCCCTTCCTTACAGGTGGGCTCCCAGCAGCAAAGGCCTGCCCCAGTCTACCTATTGTGGGTCCTGGGATGGGTGGGCAGAGGCCCACCCTCTTCAATTGAGGGGGAGGAACCACAACTCCCAGCTGGCAAACGGTTATGGCCTTGGGGCCAAAAAAAACCCACAAGAAAAGAGGGACGGGAGTGTGGGTCAAGGGATCCAGAGGGGCTCACAGAGCAGAGAACCCCACACAGCCTCCACGATTCCTCAAAAGACTCTGAGGAGCCAGTGGACACCGCCTGCCCAACCAGACTCTGCCTGGAGACGTGATACAAGGAACCGGAAGCAGAATCCACAGCCACAGAGCAAGCCCCCCCCATCCAGTTCCTCCTCCTGCTGCTGGTCTTGTGCACGGCTCTCCTGGCCAACGCCAGGAGGAAGTGGACGGGGAGCTTTTGCGACTTTGTGGGGGTCACGGATAGCATGTGCAAATCGGAGGAGATGTGGAGGGAAATGCAGCGGAAGGTGCAGCGAACTCCAAGGGCTCCGACTGTATTCCAGTAGCTTGGGTAACTCCAGCAGACAGAAACGGCCTTTGTTCAGATGAGACTCCAATATTGGGGTCTACATTTGTGCTAGCTAAGCAGGAGGGCAAAAACTTGAGGCAAAACTGTACCTGAAGGCATCAGCATGACCCTGCTAGGACATCTGTCCATGGAAATAGCCTCTGCAGGAGGGGTCCTGGGTTATCTCCTTGGGATTCAGCAGGGATATTCCTCCTCTCTAGATCAGATGTACAAGCACGGTCTATAAAGGTGAAGTGACTTGCAGCCTGTATTCATGCCCCATCCTCGGCCAGGAACAAGGAGCAGGTACAGCAGAAAGGCAGAGGGGTGGAATAGCATGGTCAACAAAACGGCCACAGGAATTCTTCAACTAACGCTCCAGCTGAAGCCTCCAGGGGGCCCCTGATCCCCTAGGAATGCGAGGCTTGGAGTCTCCTAAGAATTAGCCACATCCCTCTCCCCACGCCCTGCTACTCTAATCTCCTCTGTAAATCTGTGGCCATACCAGGGCTAGCTAGAAATGATTTAAACCACCCAGCTGGCACTAGCCTGCTCCATTTTGGATGCTTTTGCTGTGCCGCTGAATGCTCCACACACGACCTTCCATTGAGGTCCACAGGCTGGGGCGTGGGAGGGGTCAGGGTCAAAGCCACCAGCCTTCAGGAGTTAGAGCACTGGGTTAGTGCAATGGCTGCTCCTTGCCAAAGGTGCCAAACCAAGGAGCTGGTCAGAAGAGAAATACCTACGGTGGCTCAACGTGGTCCCCATTCGTCCCCAACGCAAACCCAACAAACCCATCCCTGGTCCAGTTCCACTGGCTGCAGGGGAGAGACCCCAGGCACAATACAGCCCAGGAAAGCAGGAGAGGCTGCCAGCCTGGACTGCGGTTCACTGGCAGAACCGTGTAGGGTGTCAGGCGTGAGGCCTTGCAGCTCCACTTGCCCAGTCACCGGGCCTCCCGTGAGCGCAGATGAGCCCGAGATGACCACTCTGCCTGACTGGCCGAGGAAGCCAGCAAGCTGGCGGTTAAGTGCCCCAGCTCTAACCGAGCTCTGGTGATTCACCACACCGCCCCTACGCCAACCAGCAGGCTTGACAGTCCACATCCCAGTTGATGACAGTGGGGAACCTGTTCTGAACTAGAAGAGACAAGCTACAGGTCACAACTGAGGTGCATTGGGGGGAGCGGCCCAGCATTAGATTAACAAAATGTGCGTAGCAGCTCAGGCTAGAACTGAACTGAGGTGGGGGAAGCTCACACAACACCTGTCCGCGCTATTTCTGGTTGCTAGGAGTCCCCCACTATCAAATGCCACTGAATCACCCACAATTAAACAATAAACAATCGGCAGCTTGACGGCTTGGGAGAAGGACGCGTAACATTTCCCCGGGGGGAGAGGAATCATTCGCATGGACGCAGCACGTTATTACAAGCAGTCTAGAAATAGCTTCTTGAGAGGTGCCTTTCTGGTGAGCACCCAGAAACTGCAGAAGGTGAGAAACCCAATCCCTTTAGGGCAGCCAGCTGGCAAGGGCTGGGTTCCCGGCTGGCAACTGGAGTCACTCTTCCCAGAATGGTCCACCCGCCACCAGGCCCTGGACCCGGCCCTCCTTGGAAAAAGCTTATTTCAGGTGCCAAACCCAGGGTGTACCAGAGCCAGAATGGAAAAGCATGACTCAGACACAGCCAGATCATTTAGGAGCACGCAAGGTTTGTCCTGGTTAAGCAGCAGCAAGTTGTAGATTCACTCCACAAACGGGTTCTGCTGCATTTTGTCCAAATCCCTCTTTTAGGCCTGATCCAGAAAGGTACCAAGGACCAGCTACTCCAGCGAAGTCAACCGGGGTTGTGGATTTTTAACAGGGCCCACCGAAGGAGATTCGAGTGAGGCACCCAAAGATAGGGGCTGTGTTTGGAAACGTGGATGTAAACGGAGCTGATGTTGCACGGAGAACATGCCTGGTACACAGGACGGCATACGGTGGGGTTTCCCTATAAACACATTACACATACAGAAACCCATTTCTTTCCCTGTGTTCCTAACATGACATTAGATTATTGAAAGGGAGTGTCAAAAATCGAGTTCATTTGATGCTGTTCATGGCTCTTTGCACACACAAAAAAAACAAACCAAAACTATCTCCCTTGGCTCGGACCATAGTGGGGGAGAAAAATCAAAGGGGTCTGTTTCCCTCTGGTTTAGTCAGTTTCAAGTTTTCAGGGCAGCCAAGTAAGTCTAGGCTGCAAACACTGCCAGGGGAGATTTGTGCTTGAAAATGACTTTTCCCATTGTTAAAATGAGGTGAAAATTTGGGGTCAGGTTTAAGCGTCTCTTGAACAAGAGGCACTTGGGTTTGTTCAGATTCCTGCGGGAGCTGGATCCATGCACCCACTGGGTCGGATTCATATCTCACACCTGCTTCACACTGGGTAAATAGCTCGCGTCTATTGCGCTGTCAGAGGCGAATCAGACACACTTATGGCAGAGTTTCCATAAGTCATCCCTGCCCTGTATCCATCCTGAGCTGCATATTGTAGGCCAAATTCTGCCCTTGGCTACCCTGGCGTAAATCCAGAACGATCCATTGGAAATGGAGTTATCCTGGATTTACAACTGTGCCAACCAGAGCAGGATTGATCCCTACAGGGCCTGAATCACCTCGCGCTGACGCTGGTGCCACTCTGCAGTAGAACCATTGAAGTTGGTGGAGTTACACTGGGGAAAAGCTGGTAGAAGGGAGAGGAAAAAATCAGGCCTTAAGACTTTTACAACCTCAGAAGTGATTACAGGCCGGGCAGAACATCCCCAGGGTCACTGAAGGGCAAATCCAGGTGAAGTGGCAAGTTCAGAGCTTCCTTCCCAGTCTGTTTCCACGGATACAGGACACCACTAGCTCAGACTCTCCACTGAGCAGTCCAGGGCCTTGAACCCTCGGGATTCATGGCCCCAGCAGTGACCCCTCAAAGCACTTACTAACAAACACAAAGAGGGCCAGCGAAGCCAACCCAGAGCTGGAGACAAGCCAAGGCTGCCTGGGGAGCGAATTTCATTCCAGGCATCGGAGAAGGCAAACCCATTAATATATTAACAAATAGGCTGCCTAAAATGTCAGGGTGCCCTGTGGACTGAATTGGACACCACAGGCGCAGCTGTGGCTATCAGCAACCTCGCGGATCAGTCACCGCGGAGCTGCCGGTTGTACCTACAGCTGGGGCTTTGGGTCGGTTTACAGATGTGGGGGCCGATCTTCAGCAGGCACAAGTCAGCACAGTCCCCAGGACTTGTCATTGGCGACTATGCGGATTTAGGCCAGCTGAAGATCTGGCCCACGGAGCGAAAGCCGGGAGCAAGGATCAGAGCCAAATCCTGCTGTAAACGCAGAGTAACTCAGCTGGAACAAATGGAGTTACTCCAGATTTTCGTCAGCAGAGCAGGTGCACCACCCACAGACATCCACAACTATAATGGGCCGGATCCTGGGCAGGTATAAAGCAGCATCGCTCAGTGACCCTACCATGGTTTACACCAGCTGAGGAGCTGGTGTATGGATTCAACGGATTGAATCAGAAGAGCAATTAATAAAAACAACCCTGCACCCAGGAACGTCACTGAAAGTGTCGGGAACCGTGGTCCGATCCAAGGCGAAGGGTTGGGATCCTGTCCTTAGCTTTGGAGCCCAGGGCACCGGAGTCGCAAGGAGAAAGCGCTACTGAGGAGCCGCACTGGAGGTAGACAGACCGGATCAGTCTGGCCACCCATCCCATGACACATCTTGTGCCTCCCTCCAAGTTAAAGCAGGTTGGGACAGATTCTGATCTCACCCAGGGGTAAGATCCATTGACTTCAGCAGGGTTCCTTCCCTTGCTTACACCCTCGCGTCTACCGAAGGTACTGACACGGCCCCATCACTAGGCTATCCGGGCACCTCAATCTTTGCACGCCTTTATCCTCACAGCCCCCCGTGAGCCTGGGCAGGGCTGTTACCCACCTTTCACAGGTGTGCCACTAAGGCGCCGAGACAAATCCGTAGCAAGCAGAGCACCCAGGTCTCCCACGTCCTAGGCTAGTGCCCTAACCACTGGACGATCGTTCCTCAGAATTAGGCCCAACTTTTTGAAGGGGATCCCCTGGAATCACCCCATTATTCCTTTCACCCAATGCTAAGCACCCTGCACCAGCCCTACTGGCTGGGTGTATCTCCAGGCAGTGCCTGGGAGCTGCTGCGTCAGCTGGAGTAGGAATTGCTCCAGAGTGATGGAGGTGATTCCCTCTCCCTGCAGAGAGGGTGAAGCACAGGTACACGGATCCACCCCATGGCAGCCCAACCGGTCACCTCTAGAGCACCTGGGTGAGCAGCAGTCACCACTCAAAAATGGTGTATGGAACCCGGATGAGAAAACTTGTCTCCCAAACGACACACGCTAGCAGCCCTCAGCAGATACTTCTGCTCCTCGTAAGCTTTTCTGTGGGGACGGCACTGCCTCACTTGCCATTTCCGGCTGTGGAGCCCCCCTAGGGTAGCAGTATTGGCCCACCAGACCCTCACGGCTGCAGCACGACTTCAAACCCTCATGCTCCAGCAGCCTGTATGGAGAGGCTCTCTCGGTGCACAGAGCCTGCACCACCTCCCCTGTGCAGCCTGACCACCAGCTTTAGGGGAGGAGGCTATGCAGAGCATAAACCTGAGCAGTATTTGGTTGGCCAAGTTAAAGACAGAAGAACAATGGTCCAGATTTCGAGGCACTTTAACATAGGCAGATAAAGATAATTAACCTTGTTTTACAGAGGGGAAGTGACTTGTGCAGGGTCCCCCAAAAGGCCAACGATAGAGTTGGGCATAGAACCCAGGTCTCTTGTTTCGCCAGCGAATGCCGTACCCACTAGACCACACAGCCACGCTGGTGAAACAGGAGCTTGTCCAGTCCCTGTTCCCTGCAAACGCAGTCTATGGGCAACACAGTCTTTAAAATGCTGTTTCACCCTCAGTTTTCCGTAATGTCCAATTCTCCTCTCATTCACACACCAGCAAATCAGGAGTGTGGCATTATTACACGGACGTAAACCTGGTTTCAGAATCAGGCCCGTAAAACACTCAAAAATCACATTTCTTTCCTTATTTAGGTCTATTCCTTTTCCATGACGATTGTTAGGGGTTTTTTTTTGTCAGCCTTTCAGCCCCACCAACCCGAAGGCTGATTCCTTAACACTAACAGCCCCCGGAGATAGCTGTCCTAGCTGAGCAATTCAGGATCTACACTGGGACCCTGGTTACAAATGCCTCCATATGGTAAGAAGCAAAATCTCGTCTATTTCATTTACTAACCCTTTTCCCCTTCACTCATGCAGCTGCTTCCTCTCCTCTCCCCCAGAAAAAAAGCGACATGTAGCCACTTCTCCTCTTCCCCAAGAAAGGGCCAGGCAGGATGGAAAATAAGAATCAATCAGGAAGCAAATAAATAAGTCAATCAACCTCCTTTGGTTACATTATGATTTTTTTGGTTTCAGTCCAGTGTCTGTAAAAGAGAAGCAACATGAAGAACAGGCAGGTGCCGGGACGCTGCCTTGTACCCACTTTCCAGAGCCAGAACAGGCATGCTCGGAGGGGGTACGTGTGTATGGGGTGAGAATCCTAATAAACATGCATGCATCAGAAAGGCATGTGGCGTATATTGGGAAAGAACCCCTCAAGCGTGCCTACACCTGGAGAGGGTGCGTGTGTTGGGGGAAAACCCTAAGACCAAGACCTCGCTTGCTTGGGAAGGACGCATGAGTGGGTGTGTTGGGGGACTAACCCTGCAAGGTGTGTGGGTCTGTGTTGAGGAAACACGCCCGCGCTGGAGGTGTGTGTGAGGGTTCACATGCAAGAACTACGCTGGGAGTGTGGGGTGGGGAGGAGATCCCCAAAACCTGCCTGCAATAGGGGTTGTATCTGAGTAGCAATAACCCTATGGACAGGCCTGCACAGGGGGTAGGGTGGGGGTGACAGTCTTGTGGGTAGTTGGGGGAGGAAAGGGTACCACTTTGGCCATGCTTGTTGTTGGGGGGCTGGGGGTTAACATGCCAGTCCGGTGGGGCTGGGAGATCCCTTTTCCCTGGCTCAGCACCAATCTCTATCCTCCCTGTGTTTCATACACCACCTCGAATCTGCGAGCTAGAACCAACCCAATCCCCTCAGGCGCTGGAACTGGGGGGGCTGCCGCACCCCCGGCTTGAAGTGGTTTCCATCCTATCCAGGGTTTACAGGTTGGCTCAATGGCTCTCAGCACACACACACACACAAACACACACACACACACACACACACACACAAATGGTGCCAGCCCCCCTGCAAATCACCCCCAGGCTGCCTGTGCCCCACGCGGGACAGCCCAAGCAGAGCCCCCCACCCCTGGGGCTGGGCAGAGGCGCTTTGACTCACATGTCCTTAGCTGGCAAGTGCTTCCCCTCCACGACCCGTATGAACAGCGAGCTCCGCTTGGCCATGGCCGGTGCCAGTCCGGGCTGCAGCCGCTCCGAGCCTGGCCCGGCAGCGGGACGCTGGGGACTGAGCCCAGCCGGGCAGCTCCCCGCTCCATTCCCCCATGTGTGGGGAGCTACGTCACGGCCAGCTCGCTGGCCTATCGGAAGAGGGAGGGGCGTGGCCAGGCGGGCAGCTCCAGCGGTGATTGGCTGTTGGCGACAGACTGAGCCGCTTGCTTGCTCTGTGGTCAAGGCACCTTTAATGCTCCCACTCTGGGGGGTTGCTCTTCTAAAGCGAGGCGGCGGAGTGTGACACCCGACTGGGTAACGCGCCCCTGAACTAAGAGCAACCCCGGTGATATTAGTGTCGGTGAATCAGCCACAGCTGCGGCTTCTCCGCCTGATGCTTTTGCAAGGGCACAATCTGGATCCCCCAGGCAGCCTGCAATCCCAATCCTCCAGTTTCACACCATCGACTTCAGTGGAGTCCCCATGTACATGTAAGCAGGAAGCGGCCCTAGGCGGAGGGTCTGCCCTCTGGCACCTTCAAACATGGGGCAGAGACCTACAGCAGCAGACACACCCACCGAATAATACACGGGGAGGGAGCTCAGACAGTGATTTATTAGCAACATTCTTGAGCAAGCGAGTACCCAAGGTTTCCAAGCCCTGCACTGAGTTAAATCCGGTGTTGCCTGCAAACTAGAATACAAATGAGCATGAAAACACAGGGAGACGTTGGGATAAATACATTCAAGCGGGCTGAGAAGTTACCGAATGCGGAGAACCAGATGCTAACATTAGAGAAACATACAAAGAGCCCATCCCATTGTTATTTGTACTGCAGCAGTAGCAACTAGAAGCCCAGTCATAGACCAGCACCCCATTGTGCAAGGTGCTGTACAAACACAGAGCAAACAGATGATCCCCGGCCCATGGAATTTACAATCTAAGCCTGTAATTTACAAAAGTTTTGCACATTGCCTGATGGATCCCAATAAAACCTACTGATCACAGGAGAAAAGAAAAATACACCAAAGAAACGTTTAATACTGGCCAGCAAAGTTATCAATGCACCTCAACTCAAAGAAAAAAAATACCACTGGTTAAAACAAAATTATATTAAGGCGAAGAGCCTAACATTCTTTTCACTTACAATGAAGGGACTCACGCGCTGCTTCAGGGAAGTTCAAGGAGTTACACTGGGACAAGTCAGGTCTGTATCTTCCTCAGTGGAAAGGGGAGTTGGGGGTCTATATTTCAATAATCTATCACAGTTGACATAGATGGCCAGGTCCTCAGCTGGTTTAAAGTCTCTTTTACATCTGCTGAAGTTCTAGCCACTAATTAACTACAATAGAAAGAATCATTTCTAACTTCCCATCGACCTCCCAATAAATAACCCTCCACCACGCGTCCCCTACTCATCCCCTCAGTCTCACACACAACCTAAGGGACCCTAAATAACTCTGGATACAATTGACCAGAAGCAACTGACCAAGAAAAATATAAACACACCTTTCCATACACGGAAATCTGCTGCACCGTGTCTCAGACAGGAGCCCAGAACAGCTTGTGTGGGATCCTTCCTTTCAGTGCATCCCCATAGCCAGCCCTAACTTTGAGTGCTTGGAACAAACACGACTGTGCTCCAGGAACAAGCAGAAAAACTGTGTGTGTTTCTTGGTGCACTCATGGTCTCTGGGACTGCATCTCCTGTCACTCGCCGGTGCAAGTCAGCCGCAGCTGATATAAGAGAAAAAAGAATCAGGCATGCGATAAACCAGACACCTGAACCTGCAAACTTTCCTCCCAGGAGTAATCCTTACCTATCTGAGTAAAACCTTTAGGCCAAACCCTGAGGCGCTCACACAATTCTCCAAGGAAAGTTTTGCCTGAGTAACGATTTAGCCCGTTTATGTCAATGGACATACTAGTGCTGATATGGGTTACCCACGTGAATAAAGGCTGCAGAATTGGGAAGCCCATTTTCTTCTTGACCAATCTCCTACCCTACCTGTGCTCTGTTAATCAGTAAATGGGATGTCCCTCATTTCGGAGCCTTCTCCCCCACACCGGGCGTTACCTCAAAATCAAAGTACGGTAAATTATTGACCTCAGAGACTGAATTACAGAACTAGTGTAAATGTCTGTAACGTGAAGTCTTTAAACCATGATTTGAGGATTCAGTAACCCAGCCGGAGGTTCGGGGTCTATTATAGGAGTGGTTGGGTGAGGTTCTGTGGCCTATAACGTGCAGGAAATCAGACTAGATGATCATGATGGTCCCACCTGACCTTAAAGTCTAGGAGTATAGGCCAAATTCTGCTCAAAGCTACACTGTTGTAAACATGGATTTACTTCAAAGGAGTTACTTCAGATTTTCATTGAGGAAACGGGAGAGCAAACTGTAGCCTAATGCTGTATAGGCTCAAGACACTGTGGAGAAGGTTTTGGGCAGTCAGGGGACAGGTAGGAGGTAGGGTCCTGGGGGGCAGTTAGGGTGGGGGGGGTCTCAGGAGGGGGCAGTTAGGGGACAAGGAACAGGGAGGCTTAGGTAGGGGGTGGGGTTCTGGGGGGCAGTTAAGAGCAGGGGTCCCAGGAGGGGGCAGTCAGGGGACAAGGAGTGGGGGGAGGGTTGGGGGCTCTGAGGGGGGCAGAAAGTGGGAGGGGCAGGGGCGGGGCTAGGGCAGGATGGGGCGGGGCTAGGGCGGGGCTCCTCCCATCCTCTTTTTTGCTTGCTGAAATACGGTAACCCTAACAGATGGTTATTAGCCCATCAGCAGCAGGTGGTATAGATGGCGATATAAGCAACCTATTGGCCTTTATAACAACCAATTAACCATTTATTAAACCATCTAGCAATTTATTAATCCTTTCTAAAAAAAAAAAGTGGGACACATCAAGGTTTATAAAAAGCTTTCAAATTCTTGGACATTGTAGAAGAGCTGGGTATTCACACGTAATGTCCCTGCCCTATTATTTTCTGTCTCATTTCAGGCCTTTTTCTTACATTGTGCCAGTCAGTGGAGCATCAGCTGATTGAAAGGCAATGTGCGCAGTGATCAGAACAGAGTACCGAGCGTCAGGACTCTGCCATTCTATTCCTGGCAACCCACCTGCAGGAACTTGGGTAACTCCATTTTTCTGTGTCTTGGGCTCCTCTTTAAAGAAAGGGAAAACTACCTTGAGATGTGTGGATGAGAGCAGCAGCTGAAATGCAAAGTATTATCTCACTCACACACACACACACTCACATGCCGCTCTACTCCATCTACCCACACTGTTGTCTTTCTCTCTTCCCCTTGCTCCAGTTCCCTCCCGTATGCTTCCCTTCATCGTCACTCTTGGAAAGAAGAAAAACAGGCAGGAATTCAGGAATTCAATTGAATTGAATGTCACATACAGCCCGTAAAAATTCCACTGAGGTCAACGGCGTTCTGCTGTTATAAATGGGTGTGGGAGCACACGTGGGGGTGGGTGAAGGGAGTTTGCTTTACCTTACATCCTCCTGCAGATTGAGTCTCCTGCCTGCCATCTCCAAGTGGTGCAATTCTAGTGTTTTACCCTGAACTGAAAATTAAAACTATTTAAATTTCAGATAGTTGCACAGTTGGACTGTAAGTTATCAGCTCCTGGAAGAGTTCACGATGCTGTTTAAATGTTGTGACTGTTCAATTTTATACATATGGAATTTGGGTTTTATACAGACTAATTTTGCACTTTTACAAATAAAGGGAAAAATAATAAAATTTTTCATTTTTATATCTCCCCCCCCAAATAAAAAAACAATCCACCCCGCCACACTCAATTTGCACAAATCCACACCAGTTCATTACTTTAGCACTCTCACCGGGTTCTACTGGATACGTAACGTACTCTGCTGTTTACGGCCTGGCTGATGTTGGCCTTACAAGCTTTATTTTTAGTTTTTTAATTCAGAAATCCAAGTTGCCCAGATGTGACACACACGAGCTGGATCCAGGATTAGGAGAGAGGTGACTTCCTCTCCAGACTAAGCCATATGGCATTTTATTAACAGCTCAGCCTCTGCAAAGGAAGCCTGAGCCGGGATCCAGTTTCAGGAGACCAGAATAGAGGCCTTTGCCGAATGAATTTGTAGGGGCCCTAAATTCTGCCCTCTGACCACTATAACTATGGACTTCAGTGGAGTCCCTCCTGATTTACAGCACACTCACACTCACTCATGCCCGTCCCCCCAGTGATTTACACCAGGGCGAGACAAACACATGGCCCCCACTAATGCCTCCAAGAGCCATCAGGTTTCTTTACTAAACTAGGGCCCCAGTTTAACCAGTGCGCCTAACTCTCAGCACGAGTCAATGGGACTATTCACATGCTTGAAGTTAGGCATGTCATTGCTTACCTGCGGGCCTAGGCGCTTGACTACAAATAGCCCATAGCACTTTTCTTCCAGAGCTCTCGAAGTGCCTTGACAGAGCAGGGCAAGTGCAGTCCTATGGTTAGAGCATTACCCTGGTATGTAGGAGATGTGGGTTCAGTTCTCTACTACCAGCTTCCAGCATGACCCATGGCAAGTCACTTAGTATCTCTGTGGCCAGCCTGTACAATGGGGATAATAGAGTTACCTTGTCTCACAGGGGAGTTCTGGGATTGAAGACATTGATGTGCTTTTATATCTGCCAAGGAAGCATTATATCCTATTTCACCGCTAGAAAACTAAGGCACAGAGAGACATGACTGACATAAGGTCACACAGCTGAGCTGGGAAAAGAATCAAGGTCTCCTGCTCCTTAGCTAGGTACCCAAGCCACCAGGCCATGCTGCTGCAACTCTTAGGAGTGTCATTTGTGAGCTTCCAAGGGGTTCTGTCCTGCAGCAGCCAGGTGGGAGCTTTGTGGCATGGACAGCCCCTGCTTTGGGGAGAAAGAAAAGCAAGCACTTGCAAGCCATGGCATCTGCAAAGAGGGAGGCAGGTCAGTGGGGAGCAGGGGCTCCTGGTTACCACCACTTGGATAGGGACTGCTTATGCTGGGGCCAGCTCCCACACCGCCTCCCTTCATGCCAAGCCCTGTGGGGCGGAGATGGGAGGGGGGAAAACGTGGAACTGACCAAAGAGCCCGGCTGAAGGAGAGCACCAAAGCAATGCATTCACATGCCTGAAGTTAGGCATGTCCTTAAGTGCCTTGCTTGAATGAGGGCCTCGGTCTAGAGACAGCAACCCCTCGGTACAGTGAGGGAGTCCATCCCGTCCTCGCTAATGGAGGCCCCTGTGAAAAGGCCAATTACTCTGCTGAGCTAATGGTTGTTACTGACAAGCCCCGTCCCTTTGGCTGAATGGCCAATGGAGCTAAGCTTGGCCGGGTAGTGCCCCTGCTCAGAGCTGGGGGGGTAGGGGAAGAGACAGAGCAACCTCGGTTAGGCCAGGCTCAGTGCCGGCTGCAGAATCGTGCTCTGGAATCTCAGCTTTCATCATAATCCATCTCTAGCCTTTCGGGGTGGGAAGAAACCCTCGAAAAGGTTGGCCCTGAATGCAAGCAGTGCAGGGACGTCTGCCTGAGTCTGCAGAGCGCTTATGTGATGGCCACCAGCTTGGCAACACCAGTGATTGAACTGAGGGCCTGGAGAGCTAGTGGGGCTAAGAAGCCCCACATCTTCTATGGAGAAGGTACAGAGGACTATATTGACTATATTGACCCGTAGGATTACTCCTGGATCAATAGCTCTGAGAAGCATGAACTGCACCCATTCATAGCGATGGGCCGTTCACTCTGAAACCTAATAACACACTGAACAACCAAAACATGCCGCTGACATGCATCTGGATACTGGATCTTGCAATACAGGGTTAGATTAGTGTTTGCTGAGGTCAATGGGACTTATTAGCCATGTGAACGGAACCAGCAACAGATCTTGAGTAAGGAAGCACCGGTTCTGAAAGGGAAGGCTAGTCAGAGAGAGCAGCAGGAAGAGAAAAGGGGGTTGGAAACCAGGCCCTGATATCCACAGGGGGCTGCAGAGTTGAGTGTTGTTATTGCAGGGCCGGTGGGGATGTCTATATTTATTGATGCTAGACAGAGCGTCAGACACGTCAAAGCTCGTATAAACCAAACTACAAATGCCTCTGTCTAATGTTAACCTCCCGCTTTATTAGCATAATCCTTTCCGAAGCTGACACTAACCAGGGCCATCATTAACCAGCTGATCGTTAGGAAAGGGATTTGATAGCAATCCGGGAGGTGGTGAGAGAAACGCTCACCGAGTTCCACACCAGCAATGCCTTTCCCAGCAATCCCAGCTCCCTTCAAAGGAAAACAACAGGAGAAAGAACAGCTGCTCACTGGTCACGTAATAGTTAACCTGGCCCTGATGCTCTGCAGCTGGAGGTCTCTGGTTAAGCAATACGGATGCTGGTCCCGATTCTGAGCACCCTTGCACTGAGGTAAATCAGGATTAGCTTCATGGGAGTCAATCGGGCTACGCTGGTGTAAGAGAGGAGAGTCGGGCCCCCTGAGCCCAGAGGAGTTATCTTTGGTTTGCACCAGCACGAGCGAGGAGGTTCATGCCCGCTGACCAGTGGAGTTACTCTTGCAAATCAGGAGTAGGGAGGGAGAGGAGGTTTTAAGCTGCTGCTCTGGGTAAACGTCATCATTTTTCATAGCACAAAAATCTCCCAGTGAAGCCAGGTTCCCGTGCCCGGTGTGAGACGCCAGCCAGTCCCTGCAGAGAGCGAGTGGCCAAGATCCAAAAGAAAGGGGGAAAATAAAACAACTGGTCTCTGGTATGCACAGACGGGGAGCCTTCTCCCTAGTCTGATCCTCAGACACTCCCACTGCAGTTCCTGGGAGCTCAGAGAATGCCGGATCAGGCCCCTGGCTAGCAATAAGACAGTCTCTTTGGAGCACACTCAACTGGCAGTGCTCGGGGGGGGTGAGGTGGCCAGGCGTTGCTTCCCATCCTCCCCACTGTCACAGGGAAGTCATTGCTGGAAGGATCAGTAGTTCACACCTCCCCACGCTAACCTTTCAGGTTGTCTGGCCCCACTGCATTAGAAGGGTTGCCTTTTGAAGTCCTTGGAGGATGCTACAGAGGGAAAGGCTCCCCTCTGACAGAGCAGGGACTTGAACCCTGGACCTTCAGATTAAAAGGCTGATACTCTACCAACTGAGCTAGCTAGGCTCACCCTGTGACTTGGGTGCTGTGGAGCAGCAAAGCCTTCATCAAGCCCCACCCCATGGAATGCCCCTTTTGCAGCCAGCTGTCTCCGATACAGGGGGCATGTCTTGGGCAGCAGGGCATAGCCAGGGCTGCAGCCTGTACCTTAGAGGCAGCACGACCAGCTTTCTCGTACCAGCGGCTGTGGCGGCAGGAGGCTGGCGGGTGGCTGCTATGCCCGGCTCTGCCTGCGCTGACTTCCCCGCAGGGGGAGTATAAAACAGGCTCGGTGCCCCCGCTCAGAGTGCAGCCGGGGCATGGGAAATGGCAGCGTGAGCTTGGCTAGGCCTCTCTCTCAGCACCTGTATCATTACTGGGAGTTGCGAGCTGGCGATCCAGTTACCGAGGAGGGGAGGAGATTCCAGTGGTGCCAGACCACATGGAATCACATGACCCAAGGCACTGTTGCCTGGGGGGAAAAAAAATGCAGGCCAACACTAGGTCCCCAAAATTGTGCAATGAGGCTATCGCACATGCTCAGACACTTTCGAGTGGCGAGAAAGCAGATGCTGCACACCCTCACTTCTCTTTTCAGCCCTAGAGAAGTGAGCTGCAAGAGGAAGACTGGTCTGATCGATAAGACGCTGGCCTGGGAACCCTGGAGATCTGGGTTTAGTTCCCACTTCTGCCACAGACTCATTGTGTGACCTTGCGCTGGGGGCTGGCCCATGATATAACCTCAGACTAGCTGGTCTCATGATCTATCTGGCCAGTCTCTCCCGGCCTTGTTTCCTCTCTGTAAAACAGGAGAATAGTCCCTTTCTCTGATCGATTGTAAGCCCTTCAGGGCAGGGACTGTCTCTTACTAGTTGTACGTACAGCACCGAACACACATGGGCCCCTTGCTCTGTGGGGGACCCTCAGGTGTTAATGTAATACAGAAATAAAACATAACTAAGATGTACTGATCATTTCACCTGAGGCAACAGCTGTGTAAAATACTGGTCTAGGGCCAGAAAATCACCAGCCATGCGAAAGACCGTGCTGAGCGTTGAGCTTCTTTCTTTGCAACTGCTCACATCCCTTGGGCAATATTTTAGGGTTATTGCCCTCAAAACCTGGAAGGGAAACTATTGTAACGATCAGTGAAGTCAGCACAGATTCGTGTGATTTTTATAATCAGTATTACAGTCTTCCCTCTCGCCGAGGTTGTTAAGGGGCAATGACCCTCCTTCACTCAGCCACACCTCGTAACTCGGCCCTTCATTTTACACCCAAGCAACAGCACTGAAGGGAGTGGCATGATTTGGCTCAATGAGTAGACAGATGAGGGGCCCCGATACTGGCAAGGGACAGAGAAGCGAAGGAACGGGGAATCTGGGAAGACAAAATAAATAGAAGTGGGCATGAAAGCTTATGCTCAAATAAATTTGTTAGTCTCTAAGGTGCCACAAATACTCCTGTTCTTTTTGTGGATACAGACTAACATGGCTGCTACTCTGAAACCTAGAAAGAGGGAGAGAGAGAGAGTGTGTGTGTGTGTATGTGTGTGTGTGTGTGTGTGTGTGTGGATCTACAACGGAGTTAATCTCCCAGAGAGACAGTGCCAGGAAATGAAAAGTGAGGTGCCACGCTCAAGAAGCCACGCACATGATAGATGTTGTAGCCTAAAATACACAATGAGTCAAAACAAGCCAGCGTGTTCTGCTTTTCCAACGCCGCTGCTTAATCACACGGGGGATTAACGGGGAACCTGCTCTGAGTTCCTGATGAGCTTGGTGGGTGGCAGGGAACACCGCTCACGGCTCAGCTAAAAACGCAGCAGGGGAGCATACCGAAAGCCGGGAGTCCTGCTTCGCGCTTCGGAAAGTACTGGTTTCCAGGCCTGGGAGCAGCTGGCCCATAGGCCAGTCATTGGGCTAGCAAAAGGGGTAGCTTCCCTCGCTGCCCATGAAGTTCTGAGAAGAACGGTTCCAGGAGCAGAGACAGGCCAACAAACCCTGCCCGTTGTCTTGTGAGCGTAACTCAATGCTGCCAGTCGCTAGCGACTGAGACCCTCAGTCCGCAGGAGAGCTGTAGCAGGGAGAGGAGCAAAACAGGCCTCCACCACCCCACCTCCGCCCGCGCCCCGGGGAACCGACCCTGTCCAGTCCCCGAGACCTTGTCGAATCTCCAGCCTGTCTGCTGACTTTTCCCACCGCAGCAGTGGCTCTGTGACCTGGAGACCTGTCTGCGAAGGAAGGGACCACAACCCACCAAGCCCCGATCAGCGAGTAATAACGGTCGGCCGTTCCCAACCGGGCTGGGGTTCAGCGCATGAACCCAGACGTGGTGCCAGCGCCTCAGCTGGTGTCGACTGTAGCTGCCTGGAAGTCAATGGAGCGATGTCTGTTTATACCAGCTGAGCGTCTGGCCTTAAAGGCAGCCCTCCTATTACCGTGCTCTGAGCCAGCTTGTGCTCCGGCCTGACTAGCCGAACCCAACCTCCCTGCTTTGTCAGCGCAGAGCATCGGTGTATTCCCACTGCCAGCCTGCCCCACGTATAAATCTAGCTGACTCCTGTCCTAATACACACTGCTTCTCCCTCTGCTCAACAATTGGAGAGCCTGTGACACATAACAGTCTGATACACAGTACCACTGGTTTCCATGGAGTGACTCCTGCTGGAAACAGCATGGCCTAGTGGGATAGAGCAGCGGACTGGCATGCACAAGATCCCCGGGCTATTCCCAGCCTACAGGGTGATCTTCCCCCGCCTCGTGCCTCGGTTTCCCTCCTCTGTAAAACAGAGCAGATGCGATCGCCCTGCTTTGTCAAGTGCTTTGAGCGCCAGCGGTGAAGTACGCTACGTGGGAGCTCGCTGTTATGGGGTAAGTGATATAAAAATCGCAGGCCTTTGTACACGCACCAAGCTGCCGTGGGCAGTGAGCAATCACACAGCAGGGTTATGTTTATGGACATAATACTTTTAACTAAGCCTTCACCATCTGTTCCCAGAGCCCCTTAATTAGGGCTGCAAAGAACACACAGCAAAGCGCAAGCTATCAGCAATGAGACGAAAGGGACTGGAGCCCTTGGGCCCGAATCCCTTCTCACTTGCTGCTGTTTTACACCACGTTAATCCACTGACTTCAAAGGGGGTTACTCCCGATTTATACCGACGTGAGTGACGGTAGGATTAGGCACCTGCTGCCTTTATTCTCGGTCTAATCCAGCCTCCTGAGAGGATGATAATATATTTCAGATGCATATTGGGGAGTCCAACCCACATGGGAACGAGACCTCTGCTTTTTTTCACGGGGAAACGGTTTGACCTGAATCCTTCACTCTGCTGATTACACACACAATGGGCCACATCCTCTGCGGGCGTAAATCAGCATAGCTCCATTGAGGCCAACCGAGCTCTTTACGCCAGCAGGGGATCTGGCCCTGTAACCACACTCCCACCTTCGGTGTGACATTTCCAGCTGTTCTGGGTTAATCTGCCTAAGCAATTCATGAAAATGATTAACTTGCTTTTTATAGAGGGATTTTGCGTGATGTTTGGAGCCACTATTTCTCAGAAAGGGTGAGAGCTTGGGTGGTAAATATTTACCAAAGGAAACACCTCTTCTCTTCCATCCTCTCCCTGGTGATATTGCATCACAAGGAAACCTGCGCTAGAAACTACCATCATTAGCAGCTCTAATCTGAAACCTCCACTTTAACCAATTATGCTTTGCATTTCTGTATCATTCCCCCCACCACGCCACCTCAAAGTGCTTCAGAAACGCTAATAAATTAAGCTTCACCATATCCCCCCTTGGCCCAGTTTTCCCCAGCCTCATTTTACAGACGGGGAAACTGAGGCACAGAGCGGCTAAGGCTCACATTTTCCTAAGTGGCTTCTAATTATGGATGTCCCAGACATTCAGGACCTGATTTTCAAAAGTGTGGAGCACCCACAACAGATGTCAGGGGGAGCTGTGGGTTGAGGGTCTCAGTCACTAGGGACTGGCAGCAATGAGTTATGCTCACAATACAACGGGCAGGGTTTGTTGGCCTTTCTCTGCTCCTGGAACTGTTCTCAGAACTGCATCGGGAGCGAGGGAAGCTACCCCCTTCTCTAGACCAATGACTGGCCTATGGGCCAGCTGCTCCCAGCTGGGACACCCCAAATTAGGGGCGTCAATCCACCACCTTGGACCAGATCTAAATTCACCTTAAAAAAAAAAACAGAGTAGAACCACTGCTATCTGCACCCCTCTTTGAATGCTCTCTGGTAATGCAAGACGCTGTACAGAGGCCAGAAGAAATGGCCAGGGTCTGTCTTAGAGCAATGGCTAGAAACAAATGCCCAAACAAATGCCTCGGGAGAAGGATGGTTTGATCCAGGATTTGGCTCTGATCCAAGAACTGGATTTAAGGAGAGACAAATAAACCCACTAGGACAAAGCACCTGGGACCAGATCGTCAGCATCACTCTCCCGACACCGCCTTTCCCCCCACAGAACCATGGGAACTACTGGAGCAATGTCGATTTAGACCAGCGGAGGAGCTAATGAAATGCAGAAGGATAAAGACGTGGGCAGGCCTTGCAGGACCAGGCTGGATGTGGGCACCACGACATGCGGTGGCTCGACATGTTGCTGTTCTCGGTTAGCGGAGCTGCCGAAGGAATCCGGCGCACCGTCTCTAGAGGCTCAGACAGAGCGACTCGGGAACGAAGAACGTGCTGATTATCCAGTCTGTGCGTGGTAAGGCGACAATATAATCCACGGGGTAAAATTGGTGGCATAACAAGAGAGCTTTTGTGAAATAAAGAAGAGAGAAAGGTCAGGGGAAAAAGCTCCCCCGCAGAGGACGTTTCCATTGGTGAGAACAGCTCATCGCGGTGTATTTTTCCTATGGCTCAGAGAGGCCCTCACTGCCAAGACAGTCACCACCCTCCACTCTATATTTAGTTTGTTTTCATTTCTCTCCTTTCCATTTGGCAGCTGACATGGCAAAAGGGAATTTTAGGCAGCCCAGGCACAACAAACTGGCAGCTGGCAAGGCTCCTGCCTGCTGGCCTGGGGTGGGTCACCAGGGCTGGTTTAACTCCAAGCCCCATCCCAGAACTTGCTGTGGGATTCACCCCTGCCATAGGAAGTGTCCACTACCCTCCGGCACGAGTTCTGCCCCTCCGTTACATGGGACCAGACCATTGCAACGCTGGAGGGGAAAGATGCGTTAGTGGTTGAAGCACTAGCTGGAGACCAGGGTCCAGTTCCCCACAACCACAAGGTCTTCTGCGGCCTTGGTCAAGTCACTTAATCATTGTGAGAACTGGGGGCTAAGTCTCTCTGTACCTCAGCTCCCCATCTGAGAAATGTCAATAGCAGCCCTTCCCTACTTTAAAGGGTGGTTGTGAGGATAAATACAGTAAAGATGACGAGGAGCTCAGATACCACGGGACTGGGGGCCATGTAGGTACCTAAAACAGGCTAGATGCAGCGGTTCATCTAGACTAATATTCTGTCCCTGACAGTGACCAGTACCAGCTGCAAGAAACCCTGCAGCAGGCAGTTATTGGGTAACCTGCCCCTCCGGGGCAAGCTTCTTCCTGACCTCCATTAGTTAGTGCACGGCCTGAAGCATGAGGGTTTAGATCCCTTCCAAAACTCCAGGAATTGTTTCCAAACATACTAATCTAACTCTGGATATGTTGCTTCGGCAGCGGTACATGCTGAAGTGGAAACGGGCACTCCTATTCCGGAATAAAGGCATCCACACAGGGAGTTATACTGCTCTAGCTACAGCAGTGTGATTATACTAGTTAATTTCCCCATGAAGGCAAGACCTAAGAGGGAAAACAAATGTAACCAGACTCCGGTTCAGTGCTTGGGCACTGACTCTGTGCTCAGGACTTTTTGAAAAGTGCCAATGCTGTATAATGCGACCTGTTTTTCCTGCAGCCATAACGTCTTGAGATTTGAGCTCACCACAGCCAAAGCAGGGTCCAACCTGCTCAGGGTTGGGATGGGAGATGGTCAACAAACCCCCTTATTTGCCACAGCCCTGCACCGTGTGTGGTCATGCACACCCGGGCAACACGGGTGTAAAACGCTACCAGATCAGATCAAGTCCGCAGTCACGTTGCGTTGGTGTAAAGGATTGTACAAGGTATTGACTGCCGGACATCGAGTCACTGCTGATTTACCCCACTGAGAGTCAGAGGACAAGGCGACCTCTAACGAAAGGAGGTCAGGACGAAACTTTCCCCAGGGGCAGGTGATTTCATCGCTGCCAACTGCAGAGTTTCTGCATCTGGTGCTGGCCACTGTCCGAGACATGCTAAGAGCCTAGATGGTTCGCTGGCCTGAGCTACTGTGGCAAGTGGGTATGTTGAGGGACTGTGGTCTAGAGCAGTGAACACTAGACTAAGCCTTAGAAAACCTTGGTTCTGTTCTTCATACTGGCACGCCATGGCTCCCTCTCTGTGCCTCAGTTTCCCCATCTTGCAAGTGGGATGATAACACTCCCCCTCGGGGGTAAAGCATTTTGAGATTTAGGGACGAAACGTGCTAGAGGAGAGCTGGAGGGTAGCATGAAACGAAGAGCCCTGAGGTCTGCAGTGAAGAATGGAGCAAGACAAAGCCCCTCTTCTACCTGCACTAGCTCTTTTATGAACTACCCCGCGTCCCAGCCAGCCAGTCCAGGAGCCTGTTGCAGGTACTTGGCTTATGCCCTCCAAATGGAGCTGGCTCATTGGCTGGTTGATATGGCAGGGCAGCCTCTGAGCTGGAAACCCCAGTGGGTTCTTTGTGCCAGGAGTCCAACGGGGCTGGGAGAACGAAATCTGTCTCCATTTTTTCTAACTGATTTGGAGGCTTGGTTACGATGACATTTGGTGGAGATGGGAGCCCCATATCACTCTGGAGGCTTCGAAAATCTCAGCCGGAGGGAAGATGCATTAGAAACCTCTGGAAATTACCCCAATAGATTTTTCCATGCTTGATATTATTGCCGGTTTAACCCGACCTTCATACAAGTGTCAGACTCACGGCCGAAGGGCACTGGGCTCCCCACCTGCTCGGGAACGGAAGGCTTCAGCCAGACCTGTTTACCAAACATCTCTCGCTGGTACAGCTGCAGGTCACAGAGCACTCCTTGTTCCTGCCCAAGGTCAAACCCTTGGTCACGCTGCCGCCCAGCCCAAGGTTCATGTCACTTTCCAGTGCAGCATCTCTCCTGTTACCATGGGCTTCAGCCACACAGCCATTGATTTACGGAGCTGGTGGCTGGTAAAGCAACAAGAGGAAGAAAATGCAGAGAGAGGGAATGAAATCTGTGCGGTGAGGCTGGAAGGTCACAACTAGCAGAGATATGATGGGAAAGCACTGTCCCTGGAAAGTCACTCAGTTCCCCCGCCCCCCAGCTGTGAAACAGGGAAGTACCTCCCTCGCCTCTGGCCTGGGTAGTGACTCTTATTACATGTTTGCACAGCACCTAGCACAAGAGAGGGCTTGATCTCGGAGGAGGCGTCTGGATGTCCCGGTCCTACAGGGAACAAATGATAAATCAATGTGGCCTGGTCTGCCCTAGAACCACCACCCGTTGCTGCCAATGGGTGCAAGGGAAGACAAGGATAAGCTGCCTCTAGAACCATTTCACTAACCCCAGGTTAAATACCCAGCCAGATCCTGCCTGGGGGCTGCATTTAAGGACTGAACTAATCTGTCAGTTACATCCCTGCAACCTCACTGACGCATGGCTCCGATAACCCAGAGAATGGAGCCGACATAGACAGACGATAGGATACACAGGCTTAGCCCAACGTGCCAGACCGTATTTCTGTGTGTGAAAAAAAAAAGAAGAGGCGTTTTAATTGGGATCATTATGTGAATTTGGGAGATTTCCCAGTAAATACAGAGCAGAGGCGCGGGCCAGATTTTGTTGAGCTGACGAGGGCAGGCAAACATATGCATCGTGACTTAATAGTCTGAAACGCATCATGAAGAGAGAACGCCGCAAGGGCACACGCCAGCCTTCGCTAGAAGCGACGGTGCTGAAAAGGCACCAGCTGTTTGCATATGTCACAGGCTTGACTGAGAGATGGTCGCTAGACTGTTGTCAGCCGTCACCTGAGCTTGTTAAAAGGTCTCTCTTCGCTGCAGAGTGAACACTGCTGACCGGCACCGGCAAAGCCCAACCCCAGCGACAGTTGTGGGAGAACTCATCGGTCCCATCGGGCACACGGGAGGGAGGAATTGTGGGAAGGCCCTGGAGGACTCTTGGCATTGGTGTGGTGTAGCCAGCGTCCTCACTGCAAAGTGGGCGGGTTACCAGCCCGAGTGAGAGCGGAACCCAGGGTTTAAACCAGCCCTCCAGCCATGCCAACTAGCCCCGGTTGAAAGCACACTGACCTCGGGAGAGAGGGCTGGGGGGAGGTTAGCAGCATCCCCAGCGTCAGAGCGCAGATTCGGTCTGCAATGAAGACAGACCTTGGGGACAGGCCTGGACAGCAGTGCTTGCCCAAGCCAGCGACAGGACTAGGAGCTCCCCTCTGCTTAGAGAGGAGAGGCACCTGGGCTATCTGCTGCTCTCGCCTACTCTGTGGTCGGAGCAAGGCGATGGCTCCTTCTGGCATGGCCCTGGGGAGTCAACGCCGAGACTCTAGGCCACTTCTGAACACGCCAGAAAAGCGCAGCAGTGAGCGCGGTCCTGCAGAAAGGGCTGACTAGTAACCTCGGGGCTGACCCTCCTCCCTCTTCCCCCTGTTCTACACCATTATAACTCCACGGGCTTCAACGGCCTTACTCCTGCTTTCCATCATCAGAACCAAGCCCTTAGGGCTGGTCTCAGTGCCGTCCCCTACTGGCTGGCTATAGGTCCAGTCCCGCCCCCACTGAATTCACCGGGAGCACGAACAGGGCCTGGGTGCACAGAGCTTCCAGACCCCAGAGACGTGGGGACACCTGTCTGGGGGAGCCCCGAGCCTGGCAGGCGTCCTGCGAGAAAGAACTCTCCCCCGTCGGACCATTTGGAAGAAACACCCTAACAAGCGAAAACACAAAGAGAAGCGGGTTGGATAACCCGGCCCAGGCACCAGCCAATGGTCACAATTCAGGCCCATGGCCGGCCACTGCTCCCTCCTGGGCCTAGTTCCCAGTTAACTAATGAGGAGCAAAGAAAGGATGGGACGGGAAGGAGGAATCTTACCGTATGCATTGGCTCAGCCACGCAACCCCCACCGCAAGGCTAGCTTGGAGTGGGGGGGGGGGACCAAGCGCCAAGACCTCGCCTACGATCGGTGAGCCATTTAACACAGCTCCCCAATGGGCGCCTGCCTCACCCACTCCATTCTCCTCGCCCCCGGAATCCATTACACATAATAGCCGGTGTCGTCAGCGGCGTGGTCTCTGAACAAACCGAGCCGGCAAAGTGCCCCCACGACCAACCCAGCCCTGCCTTGAGAGCCATTCAGTCGGCAGCAGCCTGACTCCTGCGGCAATTTCATGTGACTGGAGTCAAAAGAAAAAAAGTGAAGCTGTTCTCCGTGTAATTGCAGGTAATAGCAGCCCTGAATTAACAGCCCGGCAGGAGCCCTCTACTGAGAGCGGCTTTCTGAGCTGTCATGCAGCTGAGCCCCCCTCCCCAGACTGCTGCTTCTAAAGGCAGGTTTGAATGGCAGCCACCTCCTTCGTGTCCCCCCCCCCCCGAATGCAACGCACACACTGCAGAGAGCATCAGCACAAGAGCAGCTGCTGGGGTGTTTCATGCTGTCGGGAGGCCAGGGGCGAGCAGCCCCCCACATCCCTCACCCACTGTGCCGCGGCTCCCATTTGCTCTCTGACTGTGGCGGCTGGCGGGGTGCCGGCGTCGATGCATTTCTACCCCCACCAGGGACGGCCTGACACTGCGCAGGTGAAGTTGTGTCCAGGTCCAGTTTGGCTCCTGGATCTGAACAGGCTCAGTGTTTGGAGCATGGGGATCCGGGGACCTGGGATGGGTTTGTTCTACTCACCGCGGGATGGTGCCACCTCCTGGCCGTTCTGGGGATTAGCTCGGTCCAGGCCGACACCCCTTTCAGCGGTTACACCTCGGTTTCTCCTCTGCCGCCCCTCTCTTGCTCTCAGGAGCCACTGCTGTCTTCTTCGTGACTCAGCCCTCCGGCCGGGTCACTATCGCGGTTCCCCTTCTGGGGGAGGGGAGGAGTGAAACAAGGTTCCTGTTCTCCAGTTGTCTCCTGCTTCACTGCCTCACATACCACTCCTGCAATGGCTGGCAGGGGAGCCCGGGCCCACCCACTATTCCGGGTGCTGGTTCAGGGACCCCCTACACAGGATCCTTGCACCTTCCCCTGAGCTGCGTCCAGATCTCCCGGCCTTCCCCACTCCTTGCTCCCTCCTCCCAGGGAATAAATTTAGGCAACTTGGCTCTCTGCTTACCCCCTCTGCTTCCAATTTCCTGTCTTTTCTAGAAGCCCCACTTGTCCCTCAAAGGTGAGCTTCTCTCGAATTAGTTGTCTCCAGCCTAAAGCTCCCCCTGTTTGCAGCCAAATTAGTTGATTGGGCCCACCTGGCCCAATTCGGCTCTTGCCGGGCCTGGGTGGGGAGCACTCCCCATCACAGGGCCGTCCTTCTTCATGACACAGGATGATGCTGTAGTGTGGGGGCCCCCTTTGGATTTAGGGGCCTGGATTTGTGGACCCTCTCTCAATCACCCTCTCTTTGCTACTTTGCTTTAGCGGAACCCATTAGACAGACAGGATCAGATGGTCAGCTGGCGTCAATCCGCGGCATTCCATTGACTTAACTGGCCCTCCGCCTCTTTACTCCAGCTGGGAATCTGGCCTTGGTTTCTTTGTTCTTTTCTGCAGAGACGGATGACAGATTTCCCTATGGGGAAAGTGGAGACTCTTAACATGGAGGGGGGATGCCTGAATGCAGGGTGGCACTTTGTCCCCCTCTAGTGGCTAGGCCCCCCTACAGAAGTTTACAAGTCTGCTGCTGGGAGACAGCAAAGATCAAGGGCTCGGCGCTTGCTGTGGCACTGGGCTCCCATTCTCCTAGTGGCCTGGCTCTTTGAGTCCGTACTTGCGAGGGCTTCCCTGCTAGCCCTGCGCATTTTCACTGGGTACGAAGCAAATCCATCCGTTTCTTTAAACAGCTCCACCCGCAGTTCTGCTGTCCTCACTCGAACGTTTGCTTTGCCCACGAAAAGCTGGCTTGGGTAAAGCCTAGTTCATCCCATTCGTCAGCCAGGAGATTTCACTAGTCACTGTTGATTTGACGCATCTAGGTATCTGTGCTGCCCTCATCACCGTACGATCTCAGTGGCTATTCTCGGGAAAGTTTCTCAGTCATGATTTGACCAGCACAGCTAGCCAATTGCTTGATCTGTCATCGGGGGATTCCGAATGCATAAAGAAGCCAATGGGAACCCTTTCTCCTTTGCCTTATCCCACACGCCATGGGGCAAACCTCCCTCTTGCTGGCTCAGACCTTGCAGAACAGCCTGGAGAAGATACTCAGCGTCAACACAGTGCTTTGAAAGGCATCGCCACCTCACCTGGGGCCTCCTGAAGGCACATCCAGCCCCCATTCTCTGGGAAACAGAACGGCCACTTCCTAAAAGTCACATTGAAGGCAATGAGCCACATTCCTCTCTAGCGTACGGGGCCTGAACCCAGGTGTGTGGCCCTATCTGTTTATTAGGTGTTGAAGGCCATTTTACCTGGATCTGTAGTAAATCTGGCTTTGCTCCCCGATCTCAGTGTCATGATGCCTTGGCCATTCCTAGTCTGCAGACTCACCTGGACGCCTCCCGCCAGGTCACGATGCAGCACAGAACCAGAAGGCTGATTCCTCCAGGCACACTCAGCTTTCTGCTTTAAAAATGCCTGGCACTTTGCCTGTGACCGGGAGCCCTCCCAGCCCTTTGGGGGAAGGAACACCACCTGCCTTCCCAGCGGCCCGTGGGGCCCACACCCAACATGCGATTTCTATTTCAAGCCACGTGACTGGGTGCTAAACCCACTTGAGCTCCCCTAAGCCGCTTTCCAAGTGAAACGTGTACTTCACTGAACGAACTGACAGAAGATGGCTTAGAAAGGAAGCGCCGTTTCGAACAAGGAAAAGGCCATTTGTTGCCGGCGAGATTATCTTTGGTTCATTTATTTAATACTCTTCGTCCCCTGGGGAACAAGATCTAATTTCTGGCATGACCCCCACACCTTTTGGTGTGGGTAACCTCGCGTAGGGGATCCGTCACAAGCTGGTCTCTCTCTCGGAACGTGCCCAGTAAGTGGCATTTGGCTGTGCGTGAATGAATGGCATGCGTTGGCAGTACTATACGGGGACAGTAGTAAGGACCACAGCAGTTTAGTCCCTTCTCAGATTTTGCTATCGCTGATGGGATGGCTTGTTTTAACGTGACCTCCTCGTTACCTTTGAAGCCAAGCCCATAAGATTAGTTGGTATTATTTCTTTCCCCCCTGTCTTCGTCTATTGGAAAATTGCTTTATTCTTCAGTCACACGCGCCAATTCTGCATTCTATCTCAGGACTCCTGGGTTCTAATCTTCAGTTGGCCACTGACTGCTCAGTGAGCTTGGACCGGCATGTACCTCTATTGAAAGAGTCGAATACTAATCCCTTGCAAGAAAATGCTTTGCTTTTGCATCGTACCTATTGGACTATTCCCAAATAACTCGGTGCACTAGGGTAGATCACCTTCCTATGAAGCATCCAGTACCAGAGACATGCTATAGGGTTAGATGGAATGGGCATGTGCTCTGGAGAGGTGGTGTCGGCCAGTGGGTAGGATACTAGCTAGGAGACCTGAGTTCTCTTCCTGATTCTGGCATTGTCCCGCTGTGCGACTTTGGGGAGTTACTTCCCCTCAATGTGTCTATGCTTTCCCCTCTGGCCCTTTGTCTATTTAGACTGTAAACTCTTCAAGACAGGGCCTCTCTCTCTGATGGATAGTGCAATGCTATGTGTACGTACAGCCCCTAGCGCAGCTGGGGCCTCTTAGTGCTACTGTAATTCACACGATAAATCTATTCCTCTCCGATTGCTAGACGCCGAGGCCAGTGGTTTCTGAGAAACGTATTCTAGTGGATCTATTCTGAATGCAGCTTAGCTTCACTTTGTAAGTTACGTAAGGGGGTGTGAGACAAATTACCCAGACAATAGGAACAATGATAATAGTCATTATCCATAAACAATCACAAGGGAAAGTCAGCAAGAGCCCTGGGCAAAGAGTAGACAGCTCCTTCTAGATCCTGTGACAGCCTTATAGCAACGTAAGCTACGTGGGCATTCCTCTATTCCAGTACACTGCAGCCCCAGGACTAAGAACGTGTCGGGTCGCAGCCTCGCTTTCATAGAGTACTACAATCTGAACAGACAAAATGGCACCCAGAGAACAGGAGTGCCTGGCTGTTTTCCTCGGCCAAAATTCAAGCCTCCCGCCTGGGTGACACCACCCGGTATTTAATTTGCCAGTGCTGCATGAAGATGGAGACACCCGGCAGCACAAGGACAGAGATGCCCACGTCCACTTCGGCCTTGTTCCTCTTCGAGAGGTGAAACAAGGTGCAACTGTTCATGGCACGCTGCTGAGTGGAGACCATACGCGACAACAGGATATGGAAAGCAGGTGCAAAAAGGTCCCTGTGAGAAGTGCCAGTGGTAGTGTGGTCTAGCGCCATCTAGTGGACTTGCCAGGTGTCTAAGAGGAAGTAAGTTAGAGAGAAACATGGAGACAGATAAGAGTTTAGACCAGGGGTCGGCAACCTTTCAGAAGTGGTGTGCCGGGTCTTCATTTATTCACTCTAATGTAAGGTTTCACGTGCCAGTCATACATTTTAACATTTTTAGAAGGTCTCCTTCTACAAGTCTATAATATATCACTAAACTATTGTTGTATGTAAAGTAAATAAGGTTTTTAAAATGTTTAAGAAGCTTCATTTAAAATTAAATTAAAATGCAGAGCCCCCCGGACTGGTGGCCAGGACCCGGGCAGTGTGAATGCCACCGAAAATCAGCTCGCGTGCCGCCTTTGGCACGTGTGCCATAGGTTGCCTACCCCTGGGTTAGACCTTCTGACGCAGACACTGAAGCCATTAAGTGGTTGATCTAACACAGCATGGCCAATGCTCACAATTTTATCATGATTTTATTTGATCATATCATGGTGTTTCTTAGAATCACGTGACTCCAGGAGCTGGGACAAGTGGAAAATCTACACTTATTTGTCATTTATCTGTTATTTGATTCTTTCTGGGTTCAGAGACACGGGACTTTGTACATTCTTTTGATGCAGTTTTGTTTATTTACAAAGAACTACCTGACTATCACGAATTTCTCCTCCTAACTGAAACAACCTACTAGACCCCCACATTTTTGACTAGCTGCTCAGGTCAAAAGGGGAACAATACTCTAGACGGGCTATAACATTAGAGGCAGAGCAGTGTCCCTTTCGTCTCTGATGAGGATCCAGCCACAGCCATCCATGCATTTGACCCTGCCCAAATGTTATTTTTACCAGTGTTCACAAGAGGCTCCACATCTATGTAACCATCAGCTATAACCACATGACACAGCAAAACCTACCAGTGCTCTAAGATACACCCTCAGTTAGCAACCCATTCCCTTCATCTACCATTTCTGTGGCCCCATCCCCATAGTATCTGCGCACCTCCCAGACATGCCTGTGTTTTCCTCACAGCCCCCCTGTAATTTCTATGTCATGGATAGGGAACTGATGCAATATTCAATAGGAACATAGGACTGCAAGGGACCTCCTAGGCCAGTGACTTGTCCAGGGTCCCATGGTAAGTCTGTGGCAGAGTCAGGAAACCACGTCTCCCGAATCCCACTCCAGGGCCTTCACCAGCTGAGTGAGCACTTGAAAGCATGGTCAAGACTCCAATATAACTGCGTTGGACCATCTGGCTGTGTGATTGTAAAGGACGTGCTATGATGCAGAATTAGTAAGGGGTTTCCTTGCCTGTCTGCTGTGGGGATGCCGCAGTGAGAGGAGGATTGCTGGAGGATTCTCTGCGACTTGAAGTCTTTAAATCATGATTTTGGGACTTCAACAGCTGAGTCAAGGGAGAGAATTCTTCCAGGAGTGGGTGGGTCAGCTTTTGTGGCCTGCATCATGCGGGAGGTCAGACTAGATGATCATAATGGTCCCTTCTGACCTTAAAGTCTATGAGTCTATGAGTCTATGAACTCAAGATGGCTGCCATGCAAAGAGTCTCACACACTGTGCTCTCACTCTCTTACGGAGACGCAGATTTGATTGTTTTTTGTTGTTGTTTTCCCCTTTTCTAAGATGGAAATTGCAGACCTGGCTCCTTGTGCATGGCAAACAAAGTGAACCTTTTAATAGAGTCCCATCTCTGCTAACCTGGTCCCTTGCTCAGTCTCCCTTTTACGAGGATTTTAGTGGCTAGCGTGTGTATAGATACGCGGTTACAGTGTGGTCTCAGTTGTCACTCTTAGCCACTAGGCCACGCTTGAGGCAGTAGCGGGGAGCTGTCCCACCTCTACAGGAACTCTGGGGAGAAGCGTCCTTCATAGAGGCACGTCTCCTTCTGGAGCTTTCAGGCACTCAGGGGGAGTGTGTGTCACAGCCAGGGGTCAGCAATTACCAGTGTCCATGGTAAAAATGTTGAGGTCCATGGTAATTCTTCAAAAAAAAATTGAATGACAACCCCCACCCGGCACGTCCATCACTAAGTACGGTAATTTTGTCAAGTGTCCATCGCAACATGGTGGTGCCGACCCCAGGTCACAGCATGACCCTGTGTGGGTTGCTGGTAGTGGGGATTGAACATGGGCCCTCGGGTCTGAATGCACAGAGCCTGGACTCCCTGAGCTAAAACGGCCAACTCAGCGCCAACGTTAATCAACCTCTGGGGCCCAACCACCACTCGAGAGACACAACGCACCCCAGTGAGTGGGTGTGGGTGACACATGCTCATAGAGCCATGCCTCAGGACAGGGCAGCGGGTTACCTGCGCTGCACCCTGCCAGCAGGGAGAGAGGGGAAATGGCCAGGCCATGCCCCACCCCTCCCTGACCCCTTCTCCCTGGGGGCTGCTATGTGCCCCTACAAGAGCTAGGAGAAACTCCAGTTATGTCTGGTCATTGCGTGGAGCTTCTAAGCTTCTTCCATGCCTGGGAAGGAAGCAGACAGCCTGGCCCTGTTTAACCCCTTACATTCAGCACAGAAAAGTTCAACTGTCTGAAATGGGCCATCTTGATGATCACTACAAAGGTTTTTTTTCTCCTGCTGATAATAGCTCATCTTAATTAATTAGCCTCTTAGAGTTAGTAGGGCAACGTCCACCTTTTCATGTTCTCTGTATGTGTATATATCTCCTTACTATATGTTCCATTCTATGCATCTGATGAAGTGGGCTGTAGCCCACGAAAGCTTATGCGCCAATAAATGTGTGAGTCTCTAAGGTGCCACAAGTACTCCTGTTCCATCAAATTACAGGACATTGGTCTATTGGAGAATTAGTATTGCAGTGAAGCGTGTTCCCCAATCTGCTAGAATGTGCGTTCGACCCGAGGCACTTGTCTTTAATTCCCCTTTATAAGATCAGCCCCCAGATTCCCCCCCCCATCAGCCCCCACATTCTCCTATTCACTGTTTTTATTCATCTGAGCAGCTTCTTTGGAGTGAATGCAGGATCTGCAGGCGTATGGGCACAGAAGGACCAGGCTAATCTGGACAATTTCAACGTGTGCAGCTCATTTTGTGTGTGTATTTAGACACTCCGAGGCAGAGTAATGCAGGGGGTGAGACCAAAACTGGCAAGCAGGAAATCGGGGTTTTAAACCTGGTTCTGCAGCTGACTAACTCTCCCCCTTCGGGCAAGACGCGTCATTTCTCAGTGCCTCAGTTTCCACTGGAAATAATCATGACCTATACTTTGCAATTTATGGAGGGATGGGGCTAAGCGTTGCTATAGCAGAAGTCAGCAGATGGCCACACGTGAGCAATGTTCAGCCTTTGATGATATGCGTGTATTGTTAGTTGTGTAATGTGGATCTTGGTGGGGGAAGCTGTTGCAAACAGCAGAAAACTTTGCTGCCTGTCTTCATTTTTCATAGGTTCCCAAGCCAGAAGGGAACATCTGGTCTGACCTCCTGGCTAACACAGGCTGTCGGCCTTCCCAAAAATAATTCCTAGAGCAGATCTCTTAGAAAATCGGCCAGTCCTGATTTTAAAAGTTCCCTCCCCAGAGAGGGCAGGCCCGCTCCCTGGGAACCAGCCAGGGATGGTTGAGCTGAGAGCTATGAACGGGGATTGCCTGGGTGCCATTTGGGAGACTCTCTGGGCCAGGGCTGCTGTATATAAATGTAAATACAGCAAATCGCTGCTTCACCTCCTCAACGTGCAGAGCTCCCAGATCTGCTACCACTTAGCAGGGGGGCAGCCAGGTCATTACACTGGGCCTTCGTTACAGCCAGGCCCCTCCGCGCAACTGACGGGGTGGAATGCGGTGCCTGGCGTTTCAAGGACGCATGCTAGAGTGAGCCATTTGAGACGCAGAGTTGGACGAGATCAGCGTGTAGGAGAACGTGGCTTCAGGGTTTCCAGGGGGTGGTCCTTACACAGCGATCGTTTTCCAGAACCGGTGCCGCAGTCAGAACTCAAACGAGTCTAGGGCCTCCGCAGGCAAAAGGCTCACGGGAAAGAAAAAGTCCAGGGGAGCTTTCCCCAGCTTGTATCTCATCTTCTGTATACAACTTCCAGGCAACTTGCCCTCCTGGGCTAGGCGGGAAGTTTTCAGATGAAGGCAACCAACCAACCAAGAAAGAATAAGTCTCTGTGACAAAGGGAGCTGAGTGCCCCATAGCCCTGCAGCCAGACTTCTGACCTTTAAAAGGGAAATCAGAATCACATGCCCTGTCCAGGAAGGACTTCAGAAGCAGGCCCAGCACAGGGAGCTCTGTTAGAGGGGACGAGGAGGCCGATAACTATGCCCAATGGCCTGTGTTGGGACACTAAACAGGGTGGGATCTGAGTTACTACTGAGAATTCTTTCCTGGGTGCTGGCTGGTGAGTTTTGCCCACATGCTCAGGGTTTAGTTGATCGCCATATTTGGGGTCGGGAAGGAATTTTCCTCCAGGGCAGATTGGCAGAGGCCCTGGGGGTTTTTCGCCTTCCTCTGCAGCGTGGGGCCCGGGTCACTTGCTGGATGATTCGCTGCACCTTGAAGTCTTTAAACCACAAGTTGAGGACTTCAATAGCTCAGACATAGGTCAGGGGTTTGTTACAGGAGTGGGTGGGTGAGATTCTGTGGCCTGCGTTGTGCAGGAGGTCAGACTAGAAGATCGTAATGGTCCCTTCTGACTTTAAAGTCTATGAATCTATGAGAAAACCCCCTTGCTTGGGCCGTAGGATGGTTTTCCCAGCCTGGGCAGCATGGCACAGCTGGCCTAGCGTCGATACCTGCTGGCAGAATGGCACGGCGGCAGCTCACAGGGCCAGCCAGGAGGGAGTCATGAGGCAGGCATTGGGAGCTCGACTCTCTTAGCTCCAGGAATCAAAAGGCTATGGGTCTTAATGCCTAGGCCCCTCTGCCTGCGCGCTAAGTCTCCCTTCCGCCCCAGACTGGCTGCAGCAGGTGTAGTGAATGGCTCGTAGCCGCGCGTAACAATGGAGTCCCCCCCTCCCGCCCTCGCGGGAGGGACGATGCTGAACTGCATCAGAGCCAGGCGGGGAGGCAGTTGCTTGTTAAGGTTTATTTTGAACAGCTTTGCCGTCTATTTTTAGCCACGCTCTCAGCAAGTGAAAATGAGCGACTATAAACAGGGGAGCATGAGAAAGAAAGCGGCTCAGTCTCGGCACCTGGCGACGAGGGCGGGAAGGATCCATTTAAGGGGGAGATCTGAAGAGGGTTTCATTGGGGCCGGGGGGGAAAGACACAGACGGGACATTTCAATCCTGTTCACCCCACCGAACGACACTCAGGCCCCACATATCAGACACTGCCCCTGGATCAAACAAGCACCGAAGGTGATTTGGTGCCTTACGGCTAAGAGCCGCTATGCACCTGGATGGCGGTCAGCGGTCACCCTTCCCATGGCGACACTCCCTGCGGGGTGGGGTAAGAGTGGCATTGGGAGAGCAGCATTTCCTGGGGCTGGAGGAGGAAATGCAGCCGGTGTCCCAGGAAAGCCGAACACTGGGGCGGGGGGAATGCTGCTTTTGGGGATTGCATCCAAACGCATCGCATGTCGGAGCTGTGCTGCACGTCAGCGCGGTCTAGTGGACGGAGCACTGGGCTGGGAGTCAGGAGACCTGCAAAGAGGAGGGGGAGAAAGCCAAAGGGGAGCTCCTCCCTACCCCCCCCACCTCCCAGAGCAGGTAGGACCCAAAGCCCCCCGCTGCTTTATTCCCAGCACTGCCAACGCTGTCACTGAAGAGGTGACTTCCCCTCAACCCCACGTCATAACAAACGCCGAGCAGAGCGACAGCAGCCTGTTTGTGTGGGCGGCTGCCACTGAAACAAACAATGCAATTACCTCACGGTGCTAGAACGCTGCACGCCAGCGGGGGATACGGCTGGAGGAGAGCGGGGTGCGGGCCCCGGTGCTCCCAGCAGCCAGCGTACTTGCTCTGGGCTGTCCTGGACTTTACAAGCCCTTCACCACCGTTTGCACCAGTTTCTTTGCTTCATAAACCTTCTGGCCGTTCCACGGCCCTAGGAGGGAGCCTGGCTCCATTTCCCACCAGCGAACGACGGTCCACCTTGGGGGAAAATGCTATCATCATGAGCACACTCATTGGTCCCCTTTGCTGGCACGGGAAGGGTTGGCTGTGAGCAAGGCAATCCTCTCTTGCAGATCGCAGGGCATGGCTGTGCATGAAAGTTCCTTGGGAATACAACAGGGTAGGAATCTGAGGCAGATTAATTCCTTCCTGATTAATTCCGTGTGTGGCTGTTGCGATGAATGAGATCTTTATTCCAAACGACCTCAGTCCAAAGGGATAAGCTAATTTGGAATAAGGTGCTCTGATTCCAGAATCGGAGGGTCCAGACGTGGCGTCCGTCAGGATTAGCTATTCCAGAATAACTCCCCCCATGTAGACAAGCCTAAGGCCTCATCTGCATTGGGATTTCAGCCCCAGGGGCACTTGCACTGATGCTAACCCCTAGCGCAGACAACTCTCACCTGTCCTGGCCTAGTTTTTCCAGCTGTGAATCCACATCTGCCTGACAGTGCTGCGGGGGGTTTCCCATGCTGATCAACACTGTCTGCATGGTTCCCTCCTGGTTTCCCCCAACACAGGGTCTGTTGTATCCACCTATTGTCTCATCTTTAGACTACAAGCTCTCCAGGGCAAGGACTATCTCTGTCTCTTTGTTTGTACAAAAAGAACAGGAGTACTTGTGGCACCTTAGAGACTAATAAATTTATTAGAGCATAAGCTTTCGTGGACTACAGCCCACTTCTTCGGATGCATTGTTTATACAGCTCCCAGCCCCAGAGGGCCCTGCTCATGGCTACTGTCAAGCACCAGTGCTTGAAACTTCAGTGAAGACAAAGCCTAATTCACCTCCGCACCCATCTCCTCACACCACCCTTTTCTTAGAGATCTCACTGCCACTTCAAGTTAAAACCCAGCTCCCACCCCTGCCCCTGTGCTGCCCTCCACAGCCATTAACACAGCCATCCTTCCTGCTTCCCAAACCAATACCAGCTCACAAGTATCGGCCTTTAAGTGGGAAGCGCCTTGGGGCAGGGCCTGGTAATTGTACCATTCCTAGGCTAGCACCTGCAAATTAAGGATGTAACAACATATCCATCACCAGCTCTGCATGGGATCAGAATTGGAGCCCCAGCACTTCCAAATTACCAGCACAAGACTCTAACGCTCCAGCTAGAAGGATGAAGTCTTCTAAGTAAATTGCCAACTCATATATTGCTTAGTTGATTCCACAAGGTTTTGATGGAGAACCATAAATCAACTCAGGCTTGCGAGCCTTCCAATGAACTTCAGCTGCCCTCGGAGTTCCTGACTGTACCTGGAATGAGGAGGGTCTGGCTTTGGTTTCACGGCAAATATTTTGCATGGCTCCCACAGGGCCCCTAGCAGCTCGCCTGAGAAAACCTAGCATGTCTCTTGGGTCTTCGCTCTAAGCTCCAGGCACTTTCATTGATTGCTGAAACCTCCCCGTAGGAAACTTGCCTTGCTCTGTGATTGTGGGTAGGATTGGAAACGGCTGAATCCTGACACACAACACTGGGCTCTAACCGCTAGACCAGGGGTCGGCAACCTTTCAGAAGTGGGGTGCCGAGTCTTCATTTATTCACGCTAATTTAAGCTTTCGCGTGCCAGTCATACATTTTAACGTTTTTAGAAGGTCTCTTTCTATAAATCTTTAATATATAACTAAACGATTGTTGTATGTAAAGTAAATACGGGTTTTAAAATGTTTAAGAAGCTTCATTTAAAATTAAATTAAAATGCAGAGCCCCCTGGACCGGTGGCCAGGACCCAGGCAGTGTGAGTGCCACTGAAAATCAGCTCGCGTGCCGCTTTCGGCACACGTGCCATAGGTTGCCTACCCCTGCGCTAGACAATGCTGCTTCTCTGCTCCTTAATGTCACCATCTTAATGTGCACAGGAGGGGAGAATATATCCTTGAATGCAGGATGTGGTTTAATAGTTGTTATTAGAACAGGGTTATTTTGTACGAGGGGGGAAAAATTGCTCTCTGCTCTAGGTCTTTAAAAATGAAATGTCAGGCAGGCTGAGTCATGTCCCTTTGTGCCCGTCTGTTCGCTACGACCAGGAGAATGTAACCCCTTTGTAGCTGGTCCCAAGCACAGTTTCGGTGCAGGACAGGCTTGCTAGTTTTCGTGGTCTGCCCCATGGGATGAGTAAACAGAGAGAAAAAATATTGCCCTCGGATTTCAACTCCACATGGTACAACGCTGCAACAGGAGGATATCAGGATACAGTTAGAGCTGGGAGAAAAGTTTTGGCCAAATCAAAATTTTCCAGCAAAAAATTTGTCCACACCAAAACAGTCCGCAAAGACAAGCCTGGGAACGTAGATTCCTAACTTTGCTAGACACTCAAAATCATGATCTTAATAAAGGCACTGGATTTATGGCTTATTACAACACTCTGTAACCCACTAACCCCTGTTTTTGTCCTAAGATTGCAAGGGTGCTAACAGACCACTTCAGCTTGAATGGCCTCTTACGTGCGTTAGCTACTTATGCTAAACAATCTAGTCCACCTTGTATTCACCTGTGACACGCTGAGGGTTGGTCTATACTGAAAACCTGTGTGTGTGGGGGGAGTTGATGCTGTAAACGCTGCATCAGTCCAGCTGCACCGGTGCCGCTGCGCGGCTGTATCGCTTTAATGAGGCTGCTCTAAGCTGACGTGAGCGAGCTTCTCCCGTCGGCTTAGTTAATGCGATGTAGTTATACCAAAGTAATTCTGCAGGGTAGACCAGGGCGTACATTGGCTGAGCTGTCTCTCAGGGGAGTGACAAAGCCACTCCCTGAGAGACCGTATTGGGAGGGAACTGGGAGATTTCAAACCAGAGCATTTTCAAATGTTTCCTATGAAAGGATTGATCAGCACAAGCTGAATGATGGTGTCACACGGAGCAGCTCCACGGTGATGCCGAGGGAGGGGGCACTGATCCCCTCAGAGAACTGGGCCCTGCTGACTGCAGGGGCAGGACGGATGTAGAGATGAAGAGCCCAGGCCCTGTGCCAGGTGGCATGGGAGCACCAGGGGCCTCTTTCCTCCCCTCCCCCTGTCTGTGCAGGAGTTGGGCAGGGTTCCAGGACTCAGCCCAGGTGATCTGTGTGTCGTGCCGGTTCCGCTGGAGAACCATCCAGCCCTCGCTGGTGCTGTTCAGCTCTCAGTAGACCTCAAATTGATGGAGTCCTGTGGGCTGGATGACGAAGACGCCACTGACCCTGTTCCAGGTTATCTCGCTGCAGTCCTTGGGCCAGGCTGTGGGCAAAACGAAACAAGTTGTCAAGAACAAAACCTCATGGAACAAAACCCCGCTCAGAGTTATGATCACAGTGGAGTTTCCGTAAAATCTTTCCTTGGCCTCCTTCCCAGCTCCTCCACCAAGGAATAGCAGCTGCATCTTGGCCAGATCAGGCTGCGCTGAGGAGTCCTGGAGGTGAGCTCTGGTCTCTAGCCTCGCGCCAGACTGATGTCCCCATAGCTGTGTCTGAGGGAATTCTCACCGCTGGCACTCTGCTCCCAGATCTCTGCAGTGTGTGTGTGTGTCACCCCTGTGAGGGGTGACAATGCAAGTGGGACACACTTACCACTTACCCTGGGCTACCCGCATGTCACTGGCTCTGCTGTGCTGGAAGCTCCCTTTCCCCTGATCTGTGTGGGGAGGAGAGAGCCGAGTGACGTGAGGGCTTTACAGAGGATATTCCCAGCTCCACAGCTGGGCGTATTCTCAGCACATTTGCCTCCCTGTCCCTCCGCTGGCCCAGCTGTAGGCCTCAGTTATCCGCTGGGCACTGGGGCGCCTCTCCCTGCTGGATTGCTCCAAACTCTGACACCCGCGGGGAGGCAGGAATTCACCCAGAATCCCTCCAGAGCAGAGACCCACCCTGGTACCCTCCTCAGCCTGGCCACAGCTCCGCGTCGCTGCCAAGAACCATCAGCATGAGGGGGCCGGGCACCAATCCCAGAGGCCTGATAGGCTCTACCGGCATCGGGCACCAACAGGCTCCTTCCCTCTGGGCCAGGGCCCGTTCGCACATGCGCAGGGCGGCTCCCTGGGCCCAGCTCCCAGCCCTGAGCTCAGGCTCCCCTGGGCCCTGCTGTGTCCCTGCGGGGACAGCGCATGTCTCTCCGACAGCCCCTTCTCGAAGGGTGGGAGAAGGGCTGGCAGCAGGCAGGAGAGGCAGCTGCTCTGCTCCGGCACCTGGGGTCCGGAGGCACGGGGGCTGCCCGAAGCCGGTAGCGCTGGCTCAGGCAGCTCGGCTTTTAAACAGAGCCGAAGTCTGAGTCCGGGGAGGAGCAGAGCAGCCGTGGGAGGGGAAGTGCCCGGCCGGTATTTTTCCCGGACATGTTCGGCTTTTTGGCAATTCCCCCCGGATGGGGGTTTGATTGCTGAAAAGCCGGACATGTCCGGGAAAAACCGGACGTATGGTAACCCTATGCAGTCTGCCCCAGAGAAAGGGGGCTAGATGACGACTGGCAGTAGCCACTGAGGCAAGGTGGGCATGGGGGAGGGGGTTTCCCTGGGAAGGGAGACCCAGAGTGTCGGGGCACTGCTTTGGGACAGCACCCCAAGGTAAGGGGCACTGGGGTCTGTGAGGGACATGGGGGCCTGAAGCAGGAGAGACACCGGCCAGCAGGAGGCGCTCCTAGTGCTGGAATTGAGCTAATTCCTGGATGACCAGCAGGAGGCGCCAGTGAGTCAGCTGCTACATGGCCAAATTGAAGCAGTAAAACAAGAGTTCGGTGATTAAACCCCTCAGCCCCTTAGAAAGGCACAGCGGGGCGGGAGCCTGGAGGGACGAGGGGAGGGTAGTGCACGGAAGGAGGGGTCGTGTGGGCATCAATGCAGAACGGTCTAGTTAACGGCCCCTAAATGCACTTTCTGCACAGAACTACTGCAGCTTCTCAAGCCCCAAACTGCACAAAGTCTGGAAACGGACAATTCAGGGATTCAGCCAGTTCCCCCCGGTCACATCACCGGGGTCACTCCACAGGCTTAGCCTGGCTGCTCTGCCCTCTGGCCAGGCTGCCCTTTGGTCTGTGAACAGCCCTGGAAACGGGGTGGGATGCACGGCTGGACAAGGGACGTTTTTAGGAAGCTCTGCAGTGCAGGTTGCAGAGCAATGGGAGTTGAGGCAAGGAAACTAGTTGGACGTGTTGTCAGTTTCAGGGGACAAAGTTGAGTGGCCAGTGTCAGACTGCTGGAGTGGAAGGTCCTAGACCAGTGGGGCGGTGCTGGGTTCCTTTCATTGTCCGTCTCCAGACTTCCTGACGTTCGGTGTCCAAAGGCCTCATTGTTTTGTCCAGAAAATGTAGTATTGCTTTGGACGGTAGATGGCCCCACTGACACACGTTCAGCATTAACTCTTCTTACGGGTTGTGGGGAGGGATTGCTGAACAGTTTGCATTCCCTTCTCTAGAGAACAAACAAAGCAATTCCCAGCCCGGAGCAGAGCAGATCCATTCTCCTGTGTTTCTCTCTTGTGCTGTGTGTACACGAGCAAATGGCCTGTTCATCTCTCATGCTGCCCCCTCTCCTGCCGTATTTGCCATTTCAACAAAGTTGACTTTTTCCCACAGAAAATTTTGCTTTCCCCGAAACCACATTTCTGATGGAAAAAGTTTTGCCCAGCTGGAGCAATTTCCTTGTGTGATGGTGCCCCCCCCAATGCTTTATGGAATGTGCTTATGAATGTATATATGACATAACTAGAATATGTTTTATGCTACATATGCCATGTAACATATCTCTGTAAAGGTTATGATCTACTGAATCTATTAATCCTCTTGGTGTGAATGTATCATTTTTGTACTTGAAGTTAGGAATATTGGCTATATACTTGCTTGATTTTAACTAGCCTAGTAGAGCATTTGGTCAGCTTCCTGAGAAAAGTGCAAATTAGGTGCCCAATCAAAAACCACTTCAGCCAACAATGAACTTGAAGATGCCAATCCACATCAGAGCCTTCCCAGGAATGTGGCTTGGCTGGTAAAAACTGACTCATGCATGGACATGTGACTTGCCCATGTGACTCCAGAACTCCATCTTGGAGCTGGACTTTGCATAGGAGAGAGGAGGCGGTCTCCACCCGCAAGAGAAAGTCTATTTAACCCCCTGGGAGACCCCTCCATTTTGTCTTCAGCTGGCTAAAGGAATAGCCTCTCTACCCCCAAGAATACCTGAAAGAGACTGGAACAAAGGACAGTAACTACAGGAGTGTGAGTGATTGCTGGACCCAGACTAGAAGGAGACTAGTCTGTAAAAAGGAGCATTCTGGAACTGGGGAGGTTTTTATCTGTACTCAGTTGTATTACTGTATTAGACTCAGAAATGCGTGTTTTATTTTATTTTACTTGGTAATTCACTCTGTTCTGTCTGTTACTACTTGGAACCACTTAAATCCTACTTTCTGTATTTAATAAAATCACTTTTTCCTTATTAATTAACCCAGAGTATGTATTGATACCTGGGGGGGAGGGGGGACGGCAAACAGCTGTGCATATCTCTCTATCAGTGTTATAGAGGGCAAACAATTTCTGAGTTTACCCTGTATAAGCAGGGGTGTGGAGAGGGGTCGAGGCAGGCAGGGAGAGGGAGCGGGGTGGTTAGATGGGTCGGGGGTTCTGGGGGAGCTGTCAGGGGGGCAGGGGGGTGGAGAGGGGTCAAGGAGGCAGGGAGCAGAGGGGGTTGGATGGGTCAGGAGTTCTGGGGGTACTGTCAGGGAGCAAGGAGCAGTTGGATAGGGCATGGGAGTCCCGGGGGTCTATCTGGGGGTACGGGTGTGAATATGGGGTGGGGGTGTGGATAAGGGTCAGGGCAGTCAGGGGACAGGTACGGTCCTAGGGGGGCAGTTAGGGTGGGGGTTCTCAGGAGGGGACAGTCAGGGGACAAGAAGCAGGGAGGCTAGATGGCGGTGGGATCCTAGGGAGCAGTTAGTGGCAGGGGTCCCAGGATGGCGCAGTCAGGGGACAAGGAGTGGGGGGGTTGGGCGTTCTGAGCGGGGCAGTCAGGGGGTGGGAAGTGGGAGGGAGTGGATGGGGGCGGGGCAGGGCGGGGGCGGGGCTAGAGCGGGGCTCCCCCCCGTCCTCTTTTTTGATTGTGGAAATATGGTAACCCTAGCAGACAGGCCCCAGGGTGTGGGGGGGATGAGCTCCCTATAAAGCAGCAGCAGCCCTGAGGGAGCAGGTAGGATCTCTGTGAGGTCGACTCCCACTGTGGCCAGGGGTCACTGCCTTTTGGAGCGCCGGGCAAGGAAGATGGGGAGGGCCTGGCTCCCGGCTCGGCCGGAGATTGGCTGAGGTGAACAGGCTCGAGCTGCGTGCCCCAGCCACAGCCGCCCCAGCTCCACTCCCTGCAGAAGGGTGACAAGACACCCTACCATGCCACCCTTCCTTCTGTGCTGCTGCTGACGGCAGCACTGCCTTCAGAGCTGGGTGCCCGGCCAGCAGCCGCCGCTCTCTGACTGCCCAGGCCTCCCCACACACATGGGTCCCACGGGCATGGACAGCCCCCTGACCACGGAGCCTTCCTGGACCATTGCACCCTGGACGGTTGCCCATCCCCAAATCCAGCCCTGCTCATTGACTTTCAATGGGCTCTGTGCTCCTAAGTAACTCGTGCCCTTTGGAAAATCCCTCCCCCCATTTTTACTTGTTGCTATGTGACTGTCCTACTGAGGCCAGTAACAACCCTTAAAGGAGACAGACCCTGGATCTGTGACCTCTTCACCGAAGCACATGGCCAGGCAAAGCTGGGGGCAGAGCCCTGATTCTCAGGCTGAAGAGCGACTCCGCCTGCTGTGGGAGTGGAATACACCCCGTGTCTGCCCCACAGGCTCTCTCTGGGTATTGTATCGACAGCAGGTAGCCCATAGTCTCCTCTCCCAGCATCCCAGTCTCTCCTCCCCCAAACGTGAGAAAGGACTGGCGGCCCAAGGAGTTACTTTTGGTGCAGTTCAGAGCAACAGGCCCATCCCAACAACCCTACACTAGGGCCTGATCCAACGCCCACTGAAGTCAATGGAAGATTGTCTGTTATCAACTGGCTTTGGACTAGGACCTACTTGCACACTTGGACAGTAATTCAAGGTACTGATTAAAGGGCCCCTCAGGCCACTGCTGCAGCTACCCAGGTATCGTCAGACGTGCAGGTCTGGCTTTCAAATCCTGCTAGGCCATTGCCGAAAATTCCCTCACAGCAACCACAGACCTCTAAGACTGTGGGGCAAGGAACCCAGCCAGGACTACCAGCCCAACTCCCCCAAGGCAGGACGGCTGAGAATACTGGGAATGGATCTACGCAGTACGGTGCCCACGAGAGCACAGCAGAGAGTAAGTGGCAGGGAACAGAAAGTTACCAACTGGGGCCACCACATTTAAAATGCCTTTTTACTGTGAAGCTTTAATCCCTGGTAATGAGCAGTAGAGCGGGTGTTGATAAAAACCTTTCTGTGTTTCTGGATTTCCCCACCCCTGTGACCTCTAGAACTGCGCATGAGTCTGAGAGCAAAAGACACTGAAAAGTCACTACGGATCCGAGGCATTTACTCTCCCCGGAGCTTCTACATCTGGATACTGCAGGTTTTGCAAATGATTCTTCTGATTACGAATATCACTAAGTCAAGTCAACGCAAAGCACAAGTGCCCAGCAGAGATTAGCTCGGAAAGTGCACGGAAGAAAAGAAAAGAGAAAGTTGCCCCATTTTGGATAAACATGATACTTCCCCCTCCGAGTTGGGTGTGAGGTTTGGCCATGACACACGCTGACCCTTTTCCCTCCCTTCGTGGAGCAGGGGTTGGCCTCACTGCAGACAGGAGGGTGGGGAAGGGGTGACTAACAGTAGGATGCTGGTTTGATGAGGATGGCGGAGGCTTGGCAGTTCCCACTACAGATACTACCCCAAGTGATGCTCCCTTTGACGTTCAGTCGAACAGAATGACAAGCCGAGTACCACCAGCCCCCCTCATAGCTAGACGCACAGTTCCCACTGGAAGTGTCCTGATCCAGGTCTTTAGCAGAGAACTTCATGTTGTCATGCACGGTGGTAGGATTGTTTGGGGCCATGGCGTCCCCTGCAGTCCCAGTGTAAGAGCCCAGCCTCAGCCTGTAGCCTTTGGACTCGTCTTCCAGACCGAAGAGGTTGTAGTCTGCGTATTTCATGGTGCCGGATGAATCGTGGATGACAAACCTGACCTGGTAGACCTTCTGCTTGGCGATCCGATAGATGTACTCCGTCCCCAGCCAGTAGTCATCCTGCACGTTGCCAAAGCCGTACTTGTAGGTGCTCCAGGACTCAGCCCAG
>NC_048315.1:19057992-19161766 GCF_013100865.1 Trachemys scripta elegans
CTGTTATACAAGACTTAGGCATTGTTTCCTTTCTGATCTTTCTCTCTCTCGGCAGGTTGGCATCACAAAGCAGGCACCAGGCTGCAGAGCGGAGATAACAGAGACCATTAATTCCATCAGGGCTGGGACGACAGCTCATTAGCGGCCGGAGAGGAGACTAATGGTTCCCTTTGTTCCTGCCATTTCCTTCCCTGAGCGGTGACCTTTCTGGAAGAAAGCCCCTGGCTTGGGGAACGCCACCCCCTTTGAGAGAGCATCTCAAATTTAATGGTGTACCATTAAATCGCTGCCTTCCCCCAGGACACCTTCCCCCCCAGAGCTGCTCTCCCAGCCTTGTGAAGAGTCCAGGGCCCTGTCTGTGCGAACCCCCATCTCCTCTAGCCAGAAGGAGCAGCTCAGTAACTCGGCTCAGGAATGCTCCCTGCAGCGGGTTCCCAGCTTTGTGACTCATCCCACACAGGATTTCAGGACAGACTGAGCATTGCTTCCCTCCGGCATTACATTGAAACGGTCTCTGATTTGCAGAGCACACGGCTGCCTCTCCGTGAGATGCTGCTTCACTCGGATGCCAGCTCAGCCGGGGATAAGGCTGCCGCCAGCACAACGTGCATCATCCCCTGGGGCTAAAACCCTGGGCCGGGACTGCACGCAGCCAGCGGGAGGCAGCCGGTTCACGGAAGGACCCATGGACGCCGGGTTTTACCTAGAGGGAAGCTGGGGAGGGCGCCAGGCAAAACACTTACCGGGAGTTGGAGTGTAGCATTTGTAAAGCCGATTTAGGGGTCAGATGCAGAGCCCAAGCGCCTGAGACGGTTCCCACATTGTCCGGCAAGGTGCCTCAGCCCCCATGTGAAGGAGCCGCCTGAAGGGGATGTGGGAATACCCTGACTGAAGACGTTCTAGAGCAGCCGTGGGAACGGAGGGCTGGTTGGGTGGTGAAGACAGTAACCTGTAGCTCAGGGGTCTGGCTTTGAGGCCTACCTCTGCCTCTGAGGCCTACCTCTGCCTCAGCATTCCTGTGTGAAAGGGCACGTTCCTCAGGGCCAGACTTTCAAACATACTTGGATGCCACCTGCTTCTGGAAAATCCTATCTGCAGCTCTAGGCGTGCTGAAAATCTGGCCCTTGATCGCTCTTGGCCGCAGGCCCCCTGTCTGCAAAATGGGGACAATGAGCCTTCGTGTGTCTGGCTTGTCTTTTTAGGGGCACGGATGGTCCCTTCCTACGTTTGTGCAGCACCTCGCCCCGCGGGGCTCCTACCTGCGAGGGTCATCTCCAGCATGGACAGCAGCACAGGGAGCGGCAGAGCCGCTGTTGTGAACCGGGGCTGGGCCGTGACTGGAGAATGCCCAGAAACACCTCGACTGATGGCTTACCTGTGGAGGACGGATCCGGCTGTCATCCCGTGGAGCTGGACTCCTCGCCTGCTGTGGTGGGCTGTGCATTTCAGAGCCCCGGCCGTGGCATGCAGCAGGCCAGAGGCGGGGGAGGCCCCGGCGGAGGGAGCTCTGATCAGGCTCCGGGAAAGGTCGGTTTGTTCGGACGTCAGCGCGTGCCGCTGCTTCTCCCATGTTATCTGGGCTCGCCACCGGGCGGGTTTCTCCAGAGCGTTCCCTCAACGGCTGCATAGGAGTCCGAGGCAGGCTGAGAGCAGGAGGGGAACGCGCTGGGGAGCCCTGCCCGGAGGCTGTTAATCAGACTGCAATGCAACGTGGGCTCGATCCTCAGCTGGTATAAATCACTGTCCACTGAGGCCAATGCAGTTACCCCAATGACCCTTCCAGCTGCGGCTGTGCCCTGGCGTGGGGGCCGCCAGGCTGTGGGATGCTTTTATTAACTGCCAGGCGTGCCCAGGGTGGCCCCATTTTAACCTTTTCTGTGCGTCAGGGCAACACCCAGAGGCCCGGGCTGAGCCCAGCACCCGTTATCCTAGTCCTTGCCCTGAGGAGTTTCCAGACCCGGGGGGGGGGGGGGGGGGGGGGAAACAGAGGCCCACTGAGGGAAAGGCCCAGATCCACACAGGCAATTAGGCCCCTAAGCCCCAGTTTTAGCACCAAGGATTCAGGTTTAGGCACCCAGGTTTGGCGCCGTTGTGATTCACAAGACCTCTGCTGCTCTCCGACTGGCCCCGTGGCTAAATACATGCAGTGTTTGAGCTAGAGAGAGGGTGAGACTGACGCTGCGATCCAGGGCTTAGACATCCGTGGGGGAGACCCTGGCTAAAGTCCCTGGTTTGTTATTTAGCCACAGTGGAACAGCTTCAACAGAGAAACTGGGGGAGCCCCCGCCTCAGGATACCCCATAGCCCACTAGTTAGAGCACTTGCCAGAGGGGTGGCAGATTCCCCCCATTCAAACCCATCGTCCCCCCCTCTGGCAGGCAGGGGGGAATCGAAGAGATTCTAATCTAAATAGACAAGATAGCCAGCAGGTGGGAAGCGAAACAGGTCCGCAGAGACGGGGTGATTTGACCAAGGTCACCGAGTAGATCAGTGGCAGAGCTGGGAATACAGGTCACCTACTACCCTAGCCACTAGGCAATGCTGCCTCTCAGCTCAGCAGAGAACCAAGCCTTGGGAGCCTATGGTCAGATACCTACATCCAGAATTACTGAGAACACCTACGTGAATGGACTGAAACGGGAACTACTGGTGCACAGCACGTCTGAAAATCATCTCATTCTTTAAGAGACTAAATGTAGATTTTGGCAGTAACGGTTCCGCAGCGGAGACCGTATTAGCAATGGGACAGGGCGCGGGGCGAATGGAGACATGAAGGACCACGGGGCTATTTTTGCAGTTGTTTTTGCTGTCCGGTCCCACAGTTTAGAAAAGCAGGCGAGAGGGAGCAGATGGCTCAGAGGATGGGATGGGGCCTGAGCTAATGCTCACTGGAGCCAAGGGGTGTCTTGCCCTCGACTTCAGTGGGCTTTGCAGGCCCGGAACAAGCCTTTCCCCTCTAGATAACTGGGATGAAGGCAGACTGGGTTGACTGGTGACCAGGACTCTCCCATTGCCTAGACCAGTGGTTTCCAAACTTTTTTGATCGCGCACCCCTATGAGTAAAAATTTTTGAGCACGCACTGCCTGCCGTGCCGAAGCAAAAAAAAAATCCGCTCGGACTCCCGCCTGACGAAGCAAAAAAAGCGCTCCTCCTGCCGCGCACCCCCCGGGATCCTCCTGCGCGCACCCCACTTTGGAGACCACTGGCCTAGACCATCAGCTCTCCGGGGCAGGGACTGTTATGCTGTGGCGGTACAGAGCCTGGCCGGTGGGGTCCTGATTCTGGACGGGTTGTTTCTGTGCCACCATCGTACAACTCTATAGTAATCCAACGGGAGGGGCCGAGACCCCCTTCAAGAGCAGGCGGCCTGTGGGGGGGATGGGTTTGCGTGTTGCACGTATCAGCCCGAGGGAGAAGGGCGTGAGCCGGACAGGCAGCTCCGCAGACCCAGATCTCGCTGCTGCCCTGGGGCTGGTGTGAGGCTTTCCAGGGGAGCGTTTGGCACAGAGGCTCGCTGGCAGGCTGGGGCTGGCGCATCGTCGCCTTGGCCATGCCCGCCCTCCACTCGCTCACACCCCTTTGCACCCAGGGCCCCATGAGTAAGGGAGCAGACGCAGAGGGGGAGAGGTCTATGGGTAGAGATTATCTTCCCTCCATGCCCAGGGAGGGCTTCCAGTCGCCCTTGAGCCCAACTTTACAGGCCTCGGGGGGAAGGGGGGGATCAAAGCAACTGCTGGGCCTGGAGCCCCTGTGGGATGGCTGGGCTGGGCGTGGAGAAAGCGCCCCCCACTCGGGGCGGTCCCAGGGCCCGGGGCAGGATGGAAAAGCGGGCGTGGCTGCTGCTGGCCTGCACCGGCTCTCTGACTAAAGAGGCCTGCGTTTTCCAGGGCTGTCCCTGGCAAGGGGAGCAAACGGCAGGAACAGCAGGCTTCATGCTCTTGGGGCGGGGACATGATGAGAGCCGAGAACGGGTGCTGTGCCCTCCGTGGAAAGGGAGGCGGAAATGGCTGTAGAAAGGCAGCTAGAAGGAACAAGAGGGGGCGGGTCGAACCTAGTCCGTCTCAGAGCATTACCAGCACCGCTCCCGTGGGCACGGCAGGAGCCACCCTAACAACCCTCCGTGTCCATAACGCACTCGGAGCCGGCGCGGCAGTTAGCAGGGAGCGAGGGCTCGTCCCCACCCCGTAGGAACCGCTTTCAAAGGGGCATTTTCTTCCACCGCAAAGAGTCCCGCAGAAACAAGGAAGGGTCCCCACGAGTGGGAGTGAGGGGCTGATGCATGGCGAGGGATGGAGTCCAACAGGCAGTATCTCTCCCTCTCTGCACCCCGCCCTGGGTCCCTGGAAATGCCAGCATTAAATGGAAGGCAGCGTCACGCACAGCCTGGATACAAGTGGGGGCAACTGCCCTCAGGGGCGTCATTTGCTAGGAGGCCCGGGGGTAGTTCCCTCCTCGATTTTTATAGGTCTATACACTCCATTATGGATCCCACTTTTTGGCCTGGCTCCATTATGGATCCCACGCTGGCTTTGCAAGACAGGATCTAATCACACACAACGCTCTATAGGCTGACACAGCTTTGGCAAATACAAACAACTTCCATGGTCGACATGATTATTATTAATAGCCTATTGCACTACACAGACGTTCCAGCCAAGATCAGGGCCCCGCTGTGCATCCCACTGCTGAGGGTCCATTATGCATCTTCCCTGTGGGCCCACTTCCCCTGGTGGAGGAGCACCCTCTCGGCACACGTGAGCAGCAGTAAACAGGGGCGGCTCTAGCTTTTTTGCCGCCCCAAGCACGGCAGGCAGGCTGCCTTCGGCGGCTTGCCTGCGGGCGGTCCCTGGTCCCGCGGATTCAGCGGCGCGCCTGCGGGAGGTTCGCCGGTCCCGCGGCTTCGGCGTACCGCCACCGAATTGCCATCAAATCCACAGGACTGGTGGACCTCTGGCAGGCAAGCTGCCGAAGGCTGCCTGACTGCCGCCCTCGCAGGGACTGGCAGGGCGCCCCCCGCGACTTGCCGCCCCAGGCACGCGCTTGGAGCGCTGGTGCATGGAGCCGCCATTGGCAGTAACTGAATGTGCTACACAACACTGCCAGGGGTGGGAGTGGGAATTGAACCTGGAGATCTTTAAAGCATAAGCCTCTACTACTGCCTGAGCTAACATAGCCACCGCCATTCGCTACAGCTGTAGCAGGTTCATCAGCCTCTCTGCGGGTGGCCCCAGCCCCACAAAAGGGGACCAGAATGCCACGCTGAGTAGGTGTGGATTACACACGCTTTTAAAATCCACGTGGCTCGTGAGACAGCTTTAATCCTTCCCTGCATCATCACAAGAGCTAGCTCTGCTCTAACGCTTTTCCTCAGTAGATCTCAAAGCACTTCGCACCGGCAGCCAGCAGCATGTCCCCCACGGTACAGGTGGGGACACTGAGGCACAGAGCAGGGACGTCACTTGTCCGAGGTCACCGGCAGAGCCAGGACGAGGACCCAGGTCTCATGGGACCCAGGCTGGGCCTGCGGTGGTGTCTCCGCTCACAGCGGTGCAAGGTATTGTAATATCAACCCAGCGCACAGGAGCCCGCCCAGCAAGAGCGTGTACATCACTAAGAAGTACGCCAGAGCTCTCTGAGCCTCCCGCAGGAGCCTGGCGACCGGCCCGGGACCGCCTTTCTTTCGGATCATTGCCGAGCAGGGACACAACGAAGCAGCTGCCTGTGGGTGCCGCGATCAGCGCTGCCCATATGACGTGGGGCAGCCGGGCTGGCTCGGGGAGCTCTGGCTGTGGCAGGCGGGATGGAGGGAGAGTCGAGCGTTGCGCCTGGCGCTGTCTCTGGGGTTGGTCCTCAGGCTCTTCTGTTCGTTCCCTGCTAATTTAGAAAGAAAGAAGTGTGAGTAGGGTTCCCGGGCTCCAGCTTTGCTGCATGGCTTTCCGCTCAGCTCCCGCAGGCAGGCGTAAGGCTCGGGGAAGGCTGGCGCAGGGTGCTAGCCTGCAACTGGAGAGACCGGGGGTGGGGGGGCAGTCTCTGCTCTGCCACGGACTTCCTGCATAACCTAGGGCAAGTCACTTAGCTGGACAGAGACCCTCAGCTGGGGAAAATGGCCATGGCTCCATTCAAGTCAACAGAGCCTTCCGATCGCCCCGCCCCAGTGGATAAGCCACCTCCCTCCTTAGCTCTTTAGGGCGGGGTTTCTAGGCACCTGCTAACAATCCAAGGTCCCGCAGCACCTCTGCTGAACTAGAACCCAGATCTCCTGCAGCCCAGCCCTGGGCTTTAACCACTAGACAATGCTTCCTCCGGCAGTCACTCCCCTCCTCCTCCCTTGCTGTTAGCCGGCTTGAGCCTCCAGCCCTTTTGTCTCTCCGCGGCCTTTGGTAGGTTCCTTTCATCCATTGTCCTCTCTTAACAGGCTGTGTGCACACCGTGGTGCCCAGACAGGCAGGCAAATCAAGCCCTGCTGCTTTTGTGCCATCCTTCCTCGCTCCCTTTGTGCAATATGTCAGCTCCTCGGAGGGGCCCCATCACTCAGGCCCTATCTCCGCACCGCCCCCGGGCCAGGAGAGCTTATCTCTGCGGCCTGCACCCGGACACAGGCATCCGTCTGCGCCTAGGACAGAAGAAATCTGCTGCACCTCTACAAGGGGGGACTGTGGTGATCCATCTTGCTGCCCCGTTCTACTGCCTGAAAAGTATCCGAGGGGGAGCCGTGTTAGTCTGGATCTGTAAAAGCAGCAAAGAGTCCTGTGGCACCTTACAGACTAACAGACGTATTGGAGCATGAGCTTTCGTGGGGGAATGCCCACTTCGTCGGATGCATGAAAGTCCCCCTTGAATTTATAACAAGAAAGATGGGGCCAGGTCCCTCGTTGGCCTATATCAGCACAGCTCTGCTGACTTCACTGGGACGGCGCCAGTTAACGCCAGCTGAGATCCGGCCCAGTGTTATTAGTGGGGTTTGCGAGACCAGCTGTATCCCGAGTTCCTAGATTGAGGCTGTGTGAGCAATGTACGTAGCTTGGGCTTCACTCATTGGGTCTGTAGGACAGCCCCTGTCTTAGCACTGCAGGGCCGACTAGGGGCTGACCCAAGGACCTCCAAAGCTCAAAGCTAAAGGCGCGGTTACAGCTGGAGTTAAAGCTCCGTGGCTGGATGAGGCGTTAACAGCTCCTGTGCTCTGTGGATCGGCACAGTGGGGACCGGTAGCACTTCCCCCGTGGGTTACTGACTGCGCGGCCCCAGCTGTGCCCAAAGCCCTGTCCCAGCGTGACGGGCTCAGCCCTGCACCCTCGGCTGGACTTTCGGGGGACATCCTGTACTTGGATTGTCCCAAAGTCCTGGAACCAACCCACCGTGCCCGGAGCTCCCCTGCAGGACCTCTGAGGTTTGGGGGAGTACAGTTACATGTCTAGAGAGAGGATTATTTTCCATTTTCAAGCAGCTCAAAGTTGCAGGTCAGAGTAGGAGAAAAAACCCGGGGACAGAGGGACTGCTGTGCTACTGAAACACTGGAGTGGCGGCCAGGAGCAGTGGAAGGTGGTTCTTGTGACATTCCTAGCTGCCTTTTGCCCCATCCAACGGACGCGGCGAGTTCCCAGGGGCATTATGCAGGGGCAGTAGTGCAGGGGGTAACTAGCTTCCATTATAACACCCTGATTTACCCCACTTCTAGCTTTGGCTGGGAGAGCTGGCCTGGGAATGGCCCATTTACTTGATGCACTGGGCTCTGGGGGGAAATCCAGTCCTGGCTGTGGGGCCGACCGAGCGCTTGACCCTACAGCAAAGGGGAATAAGGAAATCTGCCACGTGGCTAGTGCTTTGCTGTCCTCCTGCTGTCCAGCCTGGAAGGCTGGTCCTGCCGGGTGCTGAGGGGGTGTCCCCCACTGATCAGGGAGCGCCTGGCTCCTTGTCAGATGGCCCGTGGAAAGGAGAGGAGAGGAAGCTCTCCCCCCTCACTGGCCTCACTTGGCACATCCAGCCAAGCTCCTTACTGGCATGAAAGAACCCCCCTCCCCCGCCCCCAGCGAGCTAGGCATTATTGGCCCCATTGGGGAAACTGAGGAACAGAGAGGGTTAAGTGACTTGTTCAAGGCGACTGAGCGCCAGGGCTTCCAGCCCCTTGCTCGACCTGCAAGGCAATGCCCCTTTCTCAGCTCCAGCAACAGGTTCCACCGCTCCCCTCTGGAGACCACAGCAGAGGCTAATCTGTAGCCGTAATGCCCTGCTCCTGGCCATTGGCACTGACATGGTCACTAGTGTCTCCTCACCCAGCTATCCACAACGGACCCGGACAGCACCATTAACACAGCAATGAAATCCTGGCCCCCGGATTCCACCTGATTTCCCTTACGGTGCAGCCTCCATTCCGTTTGCTTACTCCTCCTTCCACGGGCCTCCATGCGCCCTTCCCAGTGGGGGGAAAAGCTACCCAGGGCTCGGCATCTAGCCCGCTGTTATCCACACCTGTTTCCCTGCGGGGTGCACAGAGAGCAGCTTCTGGTGCAGTGTGCCCACCTGCCACTGAGCGAGCGTCCCAATGACCCCAGTAAAGCGTTGACTTACCGTGGACTTGGCCAGAGCTCTGGCCAGCCACGTCGAAGAGGTGGGTGGCTTGAAACGGGGTGATGAGCTGTGCTCCACGGTCCCCCAGCCGGCTGGATTTCCCCACGTTTCCTTTCCTCTTAGCCAGGTTGTCAATGTCACTCTGACAATGATGCCACTCTACGCCGGAGGACAACGGTCGGTCCAGGGACTTGTCTGGTGGGCTGATCACTCACGGAGGTAACCAGGGCACTTTAAAGGCGGCACGCTCTGGCAGAGTGAAAAGAGGCTGTGATTTACTGGGCCAGCTGAATGCCCCGTGTCTGCTCTGACATTCCCCACTCCCCTTTTACGACCTCAGAGGCCGGAGCCTTTGCTGCTTGGATACTGCTCCTACTGATTTGACATGGCTCCATCTCTCCTCTCCCCACCCCCCCAGGCTTCGACATGATCTATGGCTGGTGTGCTGGTAGATTGTACAGCCCACGCTGCTGCTGAAATGAGCGATTTCCATCTAGCTTCCAAGCTGCCTTTTACCCTGCAGGCCACAGAGCAATTGCAAAGCTCCCACGTCCACGGTGCCCTACAAGGTCCCAGGACCTGTGTATTAGGGAGATGCAAGTCCAACGAGGGTAGCAGCTTGGAACGGTCTCTTTGCCACCTCAGTGGAGTCCGGCTGGGACTGGTGCCCTTTCTAAACCTGGTCAGCCAAGAGTGAATGGCCAATCAGACATCTGATGGGGACAGCTGGAGAGGGATCCAGACCGGGGTTGGGGCAAAGTCTTTGCAAGTCACCTGTGTATAGGATTTGAGGCTGCGACTGGCTAGCATGTCCCACCCACACTCAGCAGATGTTGCACTGTAGGGATGGGGGTTGCAGGGTAACCCCATTCATCATTGTAGGATGCATCTATCCTCTGCTTGTCCTGGGGAGACCCTTGCAGATAAGGTGGGGTTATACCCTGTGCCGCCAGCAGGGTGCGATATGTCCCTAGCTCTTCAGTCCCATGGGACTGCTGGGAGCGCGCGCTGATTGCCGCGTGCCTGACTCACTCCTGGCGCAGATACTGCCAGCGTCCGCGCCGAAGGAGGAGCCCGCTCCGCTAAGCTGCTTGCTCGCCCATCCCAGCGGGGAGCTCGTTACAGCGTGGGAGGGGACGGACCGGCCCCCGCAACAGAAAGGCGGAGTTGGCGCAGCAAAGCACGTTCCAGAACACGGGGTTAGTCAGAGCAGATCAGAACAGTGAGCCACGTAGAGCCTGGGGTACCGGCTGCCCGAGACCGCCCCGACGCGCTGCCTGCAGCCGCTGTGGACCAAACCATGAATTCCCCGACCTGGTTCGCCTACCACACCCGCTCAGGCCGCAGGCCTCTCATTTCTACCATCCCATCTCCAGCAGCAGCTTCAAAGCAGGCCAGTGCCTCCTCCCACCACACACCTGCTCGACCCACCCCTCCAACCCGCCTGATCAATTTTGCCCCGCTGACAAGTCCTGGCTGGCTCTTATCGGCTTCCTGGCGTGGCGTCCGTTACTGCACCTGCTGCCCGGTCTGCAGTGCTGTGCGTAGCACATTGCGCCCGGTACCAATTACCGTACTGATTGGCAAAGAATCGACGACATTGCCGGAAAACGAGGGGCTTTGGCTAACGGGGGCATGGCTAGGCTCCGCATGTGAGGGCGGGAGCTAATCACCTCCCTCTTCAGTCTGGGGCGGAAACGTTGCTCGGCTGTTCCCAGTAGCGCTTGCCTCATTGGCCGGAGTCCCTTCTCTTTACCAGCTCCCCATCCGCTACCTGCCACCTGCGAAACGTCCCGCCTCCTTTTCCACACCTGCTGCCACCGATTGGTTCAAATGATCAGCAAAGGACCCAACTCTCCACCAATCACAGCCCAGATAACATGGGCGTCAGTCCCCGAATATAAATGATAGACACAGGCCAGGTTCCATTGGAAGCTGTCTCTTTGTGCTGTGTTTGTACGGCGCCTAGCACCAGGGGCCCCTCACCCGTGACGGGGCTGCTAGGCACTACCGCAATACAAGTAATAATAAACGGTTGCGTACAGAGGCAGTGTGGTCTAACGGATGCCAAGCTCCCTTCTCAGCTCCGATCACTGGCCACACAGCCTGGCTTTATCTGACCCTCCCAGGCAGCACATGGCAGAGCCAGCAGCCGCGTCTGGGAGGTTAACCCCACTCTCGCTTGCCAGGCTATGGCGTCCTGCCCTTTCCCCGCCAGGGGGAGCCGGCCTGCAGTGGAACCTGAGGGCAAGGTGGGTCCGTGCTGCGGGAGTGCTGGCTACACCAAAGAGTGCAGATGGGAAACATCAGGGAAAGGATGGGAGAGCGAATCTGCCTGAAGCCCCTTGTGCCGTTCAGTGAATGGGTGACAGAGATGCCCCCTGGTGGGGAAGAGATGCTGGGATGCTGGTGGAGAATTGGCTTGGCATTTACAGCTGCCCATCACCATGGCATCTGGGCATGATCTGTGTATCGTGCCCTAAGGCTCTTGGCTTTGGGACTAAAAAAACCTCTTCACACCCTTCTGTCCACACAGCCTTCCCTCCAAGGGGAACCAAGAAAACTCTGCAGGGCCCACAGCTAGCCTGGGGCCTGTACCCACAGGGCCCTGTAGCTTTTAACCACTTGTTCTTCATGCTCATGGTGATCTGTTTGGTTTGTGCATGTATTGATTATGATAAATGGGGGATGGGGAGAGTTCTCTGAAGACTGACCCAGAGCTATAGGGTTACAGTGAAGCCAATGGTCATTCTCAGTTATAGCGCACCAAAAACGGTACAACTTCACCATCTAGTGGCCAACTTCATCAGAAACCTGGAAAGGATAAAGGGTGTGTTTGTACCGGGGAAGTGCCCCAGAACAGAGGTACATCCACCCACCTTCCCTCGACCTCAGGAAGCAGATGAATGCCCCCTATGCACCCGAATAAAAGTAATCGTCATTAGACAAGCTAAGAAGTCTAGGCAGAGCTGGGAGTGATGCCTCTTGCTAAAGTCACCTGCCATGTCCATTATAAAACCCTGTTTTCAGTGGCTTATAACTTTGCCAAACTTTAACCATTCGGGATGGAATTTTCCACGCCGGGCGTCGGAAAGCTTCAGCAAAAAGAGTTCAGCCCTTTCCAAGAATGTTGTTCTCCCCTGGTGAAAAAGTCTTGAAACAGTTTCAATGAGAAGCTCTAGAACCATCAAGGGGCTTGAAATTTGGCAGGGGGGGGTCAGCCTGGGGCCAGGAATGTGCCTCGTGGGGGAAAAAGAGCATGGGACCATGCAATGAAAGGCTGTATCAGAATGAATATGCACAAGGGGACTGGATTAAGGTTCCGTGGGCACTTTCTATCTACTACAAAAAGGAGGGGGAAAGGTGTGAGAAAATGGAATAAATCTACTTTCCACAACTTTATATTGTTTTCCAACGGGCAAAATTTGGGAAAGCGTAAGAATGCGTGAGAAAATGTGGAAAAACCCCTCCTTTTCCCAATTTTCTTTTCTGTTTACAAGAAAAGAGGTGACCGTAGGTTATCTCCCGCCGTGCTACTCTTTCACAAATTTTGCCAGTTTGAAAACTACAGGAAAGTAGGAGAAAAAAGAAACCCGATTAGAAAAATATTGGGGTGGTAAAAAATATGATTTTGGTTTTACATTTGGGGAAAAAAAAATTAAAACAGGATTCAGAAATGAAATTTTTCCACTAACAATTCATTTTTTGATTAAACCCAGTTTTCCGGTTAAGATTTTCCCCCTGAATCTCTTTGGCCAGCTCTGCTATTTATAATTACCCCCTGAAATAACTTCTGGATGAGTCACATTAGGTGCAGCTTTTCTGCCTCAAAGGGACAGATTGTTTTCACCATGAGTCAGATGCCAAACGTGTAACCTCCCCCTGCAAGGCGAAACACCCACCACGATGCTAAAACCCTACATCAGAAACGCTGCCGCTCCTTGCACAGACCAGCATCATCTGGAACCCTTCACCTGGGCTCACGATACTTCTCCCTCGGAGCCAAGGACACTTGTTTCAGGCTTCACAACAGTTCCCATTCCCTGTATGAGTCCGCACTTGTAATGACACCCCTAGGCAGGGTATCACTGGGGCTTGAACCCAGGAGATCTAGAATATGAGCTTCTACTGCTGGGCAGGCGCAAGAACGGTTATGTGCAGGCTATCCACTAGAGGCGGACAAAGAGCCATGCTGACTTTGCATGGGTTATGCATGTGCCGGCTGGCTCGCGACGCCTGTAGAATTGGGGTCATGATACTGCCCCGTCACAGAGGAAGAGATCAGGTCTGGGGGTTTGAGTCAAGCGAAATTGTTCAGCATTGGTCCCGCACAGCTCTCCTCCCCTGGCGAGCCCTGAGCCTTTTTGCCACGTACCGTATTATCTGGGCTACAGCTCGGGGTTCCCAGGAGTGGACATTCAGCAGCCCCTATCCGTCCAGCTCTGCATCCACTCGTGTGACTGGTGGCGGACGCTCTCTGCGGAGCACAAAGTGGGGGCAGCCGGCCTGGGCTCAGATGACTCGGCGGCTGATTGCACTCAGCCATCAATGACTCACAGCGAAACGTGTCTTCGTGACAATCGGTTTTAATTGTTCATTTGAAAAAGCAAACGGGGACTGGCCCTGCTGCACGGGCCTGGCCTCTGCCTCCCTGGGAACGCTGGCTGGGATTTCCCAAAGCACAGAGGGGAGTGAGGGGCCCGAGACCCAGTGAAATTCCAGGGTGCAGGGAGGCTACCCCTCCCACCCCCCAAAACCCTTTTAAAGTGGGGGTTAAGGTACCTGAATGAGGATCCTACAAACGGCAGGCCGAATCCATTCCCACAGCACGTGGAAATCCAGTCCAGCTTCTCTGTTATTCCCAGAGGCCCCGCAACCAGGGGAAGCCTCCCCACTTTAAGGCTAACACTTCCTCGGGGGAGTTAATGCGCCTCACCTGTGAGAGCCCCCATTATCTCCCGGTCTGGATTTCCATGCCTGGCTGGAGTGGACTCTGCAAGGGGATCCTTATTGTCTGGGCTGAGCCTGTCTGATCACACAGGACCATACACAGTCCAGGCGGGCTAGCGCTCTCCCATCGGAAAGGGTGCACCAAAATTGGTGGCACGGACGTGGCCCCCAGCGGACATCGGGGCAGCCAGGGAACGTGGCCGGCTGGATTCAGACATGGGCAGCAAGCAGGGGATTAGGAGTGGCTTCCAGCCCGGAGGATGACCCTCTGCAGCCAGAGAGACCCACTGCCCCCTGGGTTCAAGTACCGCACGCTTGGAAATATCGCTGGCCCCAGGCTACTGGGTCCTTGACACAGCGCCCGAGCCCAAGAGACAGACGCCAACGTCAAATCTCCCCCCGGAAGGTCAGGGTGATCGGAGAATCAGCACTAGGAGGAGGACCTGGTTCCGAGTCTGCAGCTTGGGACTGGAGTATTTGGGTCTGGGCCTTGGGACTCAGCTCGGCTCACGAATGCAGCAGAGAGAGGAGGGGAGGGAGCAGAAACAACCTGGCAGGGGCAGGGGGAAGGGTGCTACTGGCACTAGTACTGCGGAGAGGCGGGGGAGATCCACCCCGGATCACTGCCCCTGGGTCCCCTCCTCTCCCAGTGCTGTTCCCGGCGCACACAGGTTGGGCCGGAGAGTCGGCCGAGGAGCTCCCGCGTGATGGGACGGGGTTGTAGCAGGGGGTGGCTGTCTCGCGGGAGGGCCTCAGTTCTTGAACGCAGGCTGGTCGTAGATATGGTGGGTGTTGTACCTCTTCACTGTCACCGGGTCCTGCTTGTCCATTATCTCCATGCTCTCGGAGATGTCCGAACTGCCGAAGGAAGGGTGGACAGCGGATCAGGGGGGCTCCACAGGGGGGGGCTCTGGGGAGTGAGGCGGGGCGAATCTAACCCCCTGGGTCAGAGACAGACAGAGCTCTGCCCACTGCTGCTGCGAGCGACTCCGTTACAAGGCAGTTTCTCTCCCTCCGACCCTTCCAGTTATCCCCAGTCACCCCTCACTGGGCTGGGGGCTCCTCCGCGGACCCCAAGGACCGGGACTCAGGGTATCTCCGCACAGGCCCAGAGGTGAATAAACACAGCACATGGGACGACCTTCACAGGCTTCTCCCCTTACAGTGAATTCAGTCCAGGTTTGAATCTTCACGAGAGCACCTGGCTTTAACATCTCACCCGAGCCCCGGTACCTCTCCCGAGCCCCTGCTGCAGCCTGCACTATTCTGGGGCAGGAGAGGAATTAACGAGCTGTGGCTCCGGAGCCAGGTGTGCTGAAATCAGAGCCACGCTGGCGGTGCGAACCACGGCAGACGCATCTCCCCCGCAGGGTGCGTCTAGCCTGCAGTCCCGGGGGGTGATTTTCCCGAGCCAGTTTTAACGGACTTAGCTCAGGTCCTGGAGAAACAATGCCCCAGCATCACGAGGGTCAGCGCAGGGTGTGTGAACCTGACGGGAACCCTGGATAATTCCCAGCAGGATTTAGTTCCTGCATCTACCCCAGGGAGGGTCCCAGCTGGTGACCTTCCCCTGCTATGGGAGTGTAGAGCTGGAGGGGGTTAGGGGAAGGATTGGGGGGGACTGAGAGATGGGAAGGGAGGCCTCCCACAGTTCTGATCAGCACCCAGGCCCTGCCCATCTGCCCCCTGGATGTGGAGCTCACCATCCATAGACCAGCGCGGCGATGAAGCAGGCCAGCAGGATGGCCAGGAGGATGGAGAGGATGGTGGTGATGACGATCATACCAGCGCTGCGCCTTCCGGGCCAGGTGTCAATGCGGGCAGGGTCCTTCCCTGGAAAAGAGAGTGGGGGGAGGGGAAACAGTCACTGGCAGGGACCCCACTTCGGGCAGGAGGGGAGAGAACTCTGAGCACATGAATAACTCCCCTAATGTCGTGGGTGTCATGGGACCAGTCATGTGCTTAAAGTTAAGAAGGCGGCAGGGCGGCCTAGTGGATAAAGCACAGGACTGGGACTCAGGAGAGTTCTAGTCCCAGCTCCATCACTGACCTGCTGGGTGACCTTAGGCAAGTCATTTCACCGCCCCGTGCCTCAGTTTCCCCATCTGTTGAATAAGGAGAATGACACTAGCCTCCTTTGTGCAGGGCTTTGAGATCTGCTGGGGAAAAGCACTAGACAAGAGGGGCATTATAAGTCCCCGGACCAGGGCCATAGAGATGAACGCAGACGTGTCCCGTTCTAGGCATTTAGACTCTTCCGTGGCCCCACTCACAGCTGTGTCTGAGCCCCTGACACTCACAACACCGCTGTGCGGCAGGGCAGGGCGATTATCCCCAGAGTTCAGATGGGGACTGGGGCTCACAGAGGCTGAGTGACTTGCCCGAGGTCACACATGGAGCCTGTGGCAGAGTTAGGAACTGAGCCCAGCTCGCCAAGCCACCATTCTTCCCCCGCTCCAGACGCTCCTTCTCTTTTTGTGTGGCCATCCCACTCCAGCCACGTCCCACAAAACCTCTCTGGCCTGGCCGACTGCCCGGGCCAAACACGCCTCCCACCGGAACCTGCTAATGCTTCACCTCCTCGGCCGCACGCGGCGTGACCCTCTCCTTTCCCTGCCGGCCTGGGGCAGTCAGAACCCGGCGCCCCCTGCGTCGCCTGGTGGCTGAGCTGTACGGGCAGTTACCTGTTTTCAGCGTGATCGGGGCTGACCACTTTGTCTCGGCCTTGGGGCCAGTTGCAGGACTCATCGCAAGGAACTTCACTCTGGGAAGAGAGAAAAGGGAAGAGGACATGGAAATGCACAGGCTGGGGGCTCAAGGTCACAAGGGGGCGCAGGAAGCAGCAGAGGAGAGGGAAGGGGTGAGCCTGTGGCAGGCTCTGTTCCCAGCAGCGCCAACCCCAAGCCTGCAAAAATCAAGAGATGGGGCGGGACAGGAAATGAGTTAAGAGGCCTGATTCTTAGCTGGCACAAACTGGCATCGCTCTCTTGAAGTCACTGGGGTTACCCCAGTTTGCACCAGCTCCAGATCTGCCCTTGTACCCCATGAGGATCATCACCCATCCCTGTGGACAACGAGGAGAGGTAGACGGAGGAATGCCCTGGGAACACAACGGGGCTAAGAGGTAAATCAACAGGAACACACGGTGGCAGATATGAAATTTATGCCCTTCCAGCATGACCGTGAACCACTGATAACTACTCTCTGGGAACAGTTTTTCAACCATTTATGAACCCACCTTACAGGAGCTCTATCTAGGTTATATTTTCCTAGTTTGTTTATGAGACAATCATGCGAGACAGTATCAAAAGCTTTACTAAAGTCAAGATATACCACATCTACCGCTTCCCCCCATCCACAAGGGTTGTTACCCTGTCAGTGTGGGGTCATGTGTCAAATGTGGGGCTGGAAGGGGCCTCAAGGGGTCACATCCAGGCCACCCCCTGGCTCTGAGGCAGGATGAAGCGTACCTAGATCTCTTGTGCTGCCCCGGGATTAGCACATGAACACGGCAGCCCAGCTAGTGCTGCTCACCTGTAGGGCCCCGGGCCAGGCAGGGGGCCGTTGCAATCTGGTCTTGATGTGTCCGAAACGCACCCGGTTTCGTTCCCGACGCGCAGCACCGTGATCTGGCCCGAGCTCTTTTCACATGGGTAGTTGAAGGAGGAGGTGCCCATGGTCATGTACTGGGGGTTCTCTGGGAACTTCTGGAAGGAAGGGAGGCTTTGCAGGGAGGTGGGTCTGGTGAAACTGGATATCGCTGCAGGGACAACGGCGAAAAGCAAGTGAAACGCTTTACTCCTGATTTACAACAGTGGGAGAAGAGACTTCAACGGAGTCACTCCGGAGTGACACCCGTGTAAGCTAGAGGAGAATGAAGTCTTTGGACACCAATGGACTCTCTCCAGAGTTACGGAAACAATACGGATCAAACTGGGCTCCAAAGGGTTGGAGGAGTGGCAGTAGGAGAGGAGCCCCTGTTCCCCGCCTGGCCCAGCCATCCCACCCTGTAGGCCACTCAACATCTAGCAAGGTGGCAAGGACTTTCAGCCACTTCCCACCGGGGGCGGGACTTGTCCCAGTGGGTTTAAGGCAAAAGCCTAAGTCTTCTAACCCCCTAAGCCATCCAGCCCCGAGAATGGCACACTTTTTGCATGAAAAGGACATTTTCTTTTTTACACAACATAACTTATCTGTGGAACTCATTGCCACAGGAAATTATTGAGGCAGAGAGCCCAGTAAGGCTGGGGCAAAAATTGGCACCTGTAGGGACTCTAAGGAGGGTGACACATGGAGAGAAAGCGCCTGCTCTCCCAGCTCGATGCTATTGCACAATTAAGTGCCTGTTCTGAAGCGACTGGCTCTGGCAGGGAATGGCTCCAATGCACAGATCTGTCCCGTTGCTAAGAGCAGTCAGAGGCCAAAAAGGAGCTCTCCTTCCATCAGCCAGAGTTTTGGCTGCGCCTCCAGCCACCTTGGCTCCTCGCCCCTGGATCAAGGCACTGTTTGCCCTTAGGGAGTGGCTGATTCTTCCACGCAATGCTCACAGGGAACACGCCACAGGCAGCTCCGTGGGCCTGTGCCCCACCCGTCTGGCTTTGTCTGGGCCTGCTGCATCTCTGCAGGCCAGCACATGCCTTCCCCTGCAGCCTTCTCCAGGGACATCCCCAGTCTCCAATCAGAGGGAGCTGGCAGCAGGAGTACGGGCAGCATCTCTAGCCAACAAGGGCTCTGTGGGGCAGGGTGAGAGGCCCGTTCCTGTCTGCCCATCGCCAGCCAGTCAGGGCTCCCGGGCAGGGCCAGGCTTCCCAGTGCCTCGGCTGAGCTGTGGAGTGGGGGCCTGATACCTAGCGTACACTCAGTACAAAGCCCCCGGGGCCATGTCAGTAGCCCCAGCAATCCCAGACCCTTCCGCTGAGCCAAGCGCATCCCGTACGCAGGAACGACACCTACCGCTACTGAGGGAAACCACCAACCAGATCTCATCGGTGTCGCTAACAGTCTTGTTGAAGACACAGCGGGGCTGCTCCAGGACGAAGGTGGAAGAAGTGATGTTCCCTTCCAGCGCCAGGGCAGTGATTGCAGGCTCATACTCAATGGTGGTGACTGCAGAAAGCCAGGGAGATAGACTGTGAGTCGGAGCAGGCTGGTAGACAGCCACTTACCTTCTACTCTCTGAGCTGGCCGGTCACTGTGGGGGCAGAAATGCAGCTGCAGAAATGCAGGAGCAAACCTCACGATGCCTCTGAAACTCAGACTGCAGGTGAACTGGGCTGGCAAGCTGATGACAGCAAGGGGGGGGAGCATGGCCTAGTGAGCAGAGCGCTGGAACTGAGGAGAGCTGGATTCTATTCCCAGCTCTGACCTTGGGCAGTCACTTCCCCTCTCTGTGCCTTGGATGAGGGGAAGGTGTAATTATGACTTTCCCTTGGAGGCTGCAATATGTGCTCCAGGAGCTAAAAATTTGCTTAAAAAAAAAAAAAAAAAGCAAACAACGTCTCCAGGCCCTCCAGTTGCACAGAAAACCTTCCAGCTGTGACCCAGACACACAGTGTTGCACTGCTGTCTGCCCAAGCCCTGGGCTTCGGGTGACCAGATGTCCCGATTTGATAGGGACAGTCCCGATTTCCCGAAGCAAATCGCCCCCTGGCTGGGGAGGTGGGATGGGGCTTTCTGTGGGGGAGAGCGGTCTAGGGTGACCAGATGTCCCAATTTTTTAGGGACAGTCCTGATTTTTGGGTCTTTTTCTTATATAGGCTCCTATTACCTCCCACCCTCTGTCCCGCTTTTTCACATTTGCTGTCTGGTCACCCTACCTGGGCCACACACACAAACTGCACCTAGAGTGGTTTCTAAATCAGTTGAATTAAAACACTGACACTCCGCTTAACCTGGCTGAAGAGTGACTATTATTGATATAGCTTCACGTGGAAACAAGCCAGTTTAGAAACCAATTTAGTGGAATTGGTGCAACTTGTGTTGCCCAGGCCTGAGTTTGACATCAGCCTGAAACAGTGGCTCTGAGAGAGATGCAGACTGTCTCTATTAATTCCAATGGGCTGTTCACTCTGAAGCCTAATGAAGACTTAAGCATCCTACTGGGAGTGGGGGTCTCATTTGGCACCATTAGTAGGTGGCGTTTGGCTTGTGGGTGGAGCTTGGGACAGTACAACCCAATTTTATATATATTTTCCCCTGCTAGTTTGACTGACTGCAGCAGCAAGAATGAAATGGAGACGGGTTACGAAGGTAGAAATCCCGCTCTCCAGCTGGATGGAATCAGCAGTAACTGCAATGAAGCTGGTGGCATTCAGCTGAGGCAAGGGAAAAGACTAACAAGCTCAATTACGTAGATTGTAAACTCTGGGGCAGGGACCACCTTTTTGTTTGGTGTTTGTACAGCACCTGGCACCTCACTGCCAATGCTGGGGGACTACGAGGCAGGACGCCTGAGCTCAGGAGGGGCACATGTACTGCGGGCTGGGACCATGCTAGGGGGACCAGACAGCAAGTGTGAAAAATCAGGACAAGGGGTGGGGGGTAATAGGCACCTATATAAGACAAAGCCCCAAATATCAGGACTGTCCCTATAACATTGGGACATCTGGTCACTCTAGGTCATGCACACACCCAGAGAGGCAGCTAGATTGAGCCGCGTGACCTCTTGGTGTCAGATTCCCCATCAGTAGCATGGGGATAGAACCAGCCACCTCTGGGCATGTGGGGAGGGCTAATCACAGAGTTCTGGCCATGACCAGTGCTGTGGGTCATGACCTTATCGTTAATGAGCAGGAGGAACGCGCTGAGGGTGACCAGACAGCAAGTGTGAAAAATCGGGACGGGGTGGGGTTAATAGGTGCCTATGTAAGACAACGTCCCGAATATCGGGACCGTCCCTATAAAACTGGGATATCTGGTCACCCTAGACCTGCTCTCTCCCGCAGAAACCCCCATCCCGCCTCCCCAGCCAGGGGGCAATTTGCTTCCAATACGGCAGAACTTTGAGCCTTACACGGATCTGTATAGAAGCACCCGTGGGTGCCTGATGCACTGTGGACTTGATTGTGTTCACACTAGCATCATATTCTGCAAATAGCCCCCCTCCCCCCCAACCGATTGCCCCATGCTGCGATTTCCCAGCGTGGGTCCAATGTCAGACGCCTGCATCTGCTTGAGCTCAGTCAGCCGGTCCTCAGCTTGGGCGTCGTTCTGTGGTCTCAGCTGCTAACAGTGTGGCCGGGGCATTACACCCACGGCTGTGCACCCGGCGCAGCTCAGGGAGGATTTCGCTCAGTAAACACGCCCCAAGCCGAGTCGTCGCCTTGCTGCTTGCCAGCGCCTGGCTCCCGTCCCCGATCGGTTACTCGCCCGTCTGCAGCGGTGCTGCCTTGGGGAGAGAGCTGGTCGCCGACGGGGGTCGCAAGCAGGCCCAGCGTGAATGGATCCCTGCCCGGTTCCAAGGCATTCCCAGCTCCATCATTCAGAATCCCCCCTGTGTCGCCCTCCTCACCAGACTGCAGCACCCGGCAGCATCCCCAAGACTCACCTTGGCCTCGCACGGGGCAAGTGGCGGTGGCCAGCAGGAGTAGTGCCAGCAGGAGGGGCATCCCGGCAGCACTGGTGGAGCGGGGCTCTCGGCGGCTCGGCAGCTGGCGCGGTAGTGCCGAGAGGATCGCTGGCTGAACGGTCTCTGTGTCCCGGCCCCTGTGGGTCCCGCCTGTACCCTCCCCTCTCCTGGACACCTGCATTCCTCTCTTCTCCTCCGAGAGCTGACAGCAAACAGGTCAGGCCAGTTTCTTGGGGCGCGTTTGCTGTGCATGAGTGCGCGCCGGGCTTGGCAGCGCCAGGGACGGGGGCATCGCTGGAGAGAGCTGTCCTGTAACGCCCTCCCTGGGCCAGCTGCCTGGGGGCACCGATCTGACATTGCATAGAGACAGGAGCCTGGCTCCCCCTTTAACACCAGGCCAGCGTCAGGGAGTACTCAAGGTGGCCCTGGTTTGCTCCAGCATGTCTCTCTCCTCTCTCCCTTCCTACCTGTTATGTAGCACCAGCCTCCTCTCTGCCCTTCCAAACAATCCCCTCCCTGCATGGTGCAAGAGCCCACCCCTCTGCGGCTCCTGCCTCTCCCGCTCATCAGCTGCAAACACAGATGGCCAGATTCTGATCTCTGTGACGCTGGCACATATATGAAGTGACTTCTCTCCCCTCCGGATTTAAACTGGTGCAACTGAGGGCTCGTCTACACTGCAGCTGTGGCGCTGTAGCACTTCAGTGTAAACACTACCTCCCCCTCCCCTTGGCGTAGGTAATCCCCCTCCCCAAGAGGCAGTTGTGAGGTCAATGGAAGAATTCTTCCGTCAACCTAGCCCTGTCTGCACCAGGGGTTAGGTCGGCTTAACTCCAGCGCTCAGGGTTGTGGGTTTTTCACACTCCTGAGCGACACAGCTGGGTCCACCGGGCCTGCGAGCAGCAGCGCACAGAACCAGACTCTGATCTCCCTTACCCCGGGTAAATCCACGGCACCCGGCGTAGAACTGGGTAAGTGAGATCAGATTCGATCCCAATATGTCTGCACCTCTTAATTCCTCTGCTCTTATTATATTGACTGCAGAGCAGAATTGAGGGACACCGTTTGCATGATAGACGCGAAGTCAGGTTGCATTGTATTCCCCACTCAAAGTCAGTCCGGCATCACTAGCGTCATGAGACTGTTGGGTCGCCATGCACTGGCCTGGCACACGATGGGGCTTCACCCTTCCTTAATGGGCCATTACACCAGGGACAGGGAATCCGCGGGACCAGGAAGCAGGACTGGTGGGGAGGAAGGCAGCTCAGGGGGTAACTCTGGATTGAACGCAATCAAGTCAAGAGGAGTGGCTGACAAAAGAAACTGTGATTGATTGGAAGAGAAAAGTTGTGGGTGAGTCCAGCTACCTGATGTGGGATCGGTCACTCCATAAGAACGGCCCTACTGGCTCAGACCTAAGGTCCATCCCTCCCAGTATCCTGTCCTCCGACAGTGGCCCCTGCAGTCCAATCCCGGGCGCCCGGAGTCTTTCCCTGGTGGCAGGGTGCCCCGTAGTTGCAGGGTTTCTTGCACAGCCCTCTGAAGCGGCTGCTGCTGGTGACTGTCGGAGGCAGGACGCGGGAAGAACTTTGGAGATGTCACCACCTAAGGCTCAGAGAGAGGCTGGGGTTCCCAGCTGCCCAGCCGGGCCCAGGCGGACCGCTCTCAGCGCAGAGGACATCCCATGGACATACTGTACGTCCTGAGGATAAGGTGCTGAGTCCCCCAGTTCCCACTGCCTTGAAGGCACTTGGAAGTTGTGACAGGCAACAGTCCTTCCAGATGCCCCTTCTGCACGGCCGCTGTCCTCTGCTCCCCCTGGTCTGGTTCTTGTAAGAAGCCACTCCCAGGCCAGACGGCTTTAACCTGAGATTCCCCTTGTGAATTCCTCATTCGCTAAATAGAGCGATTAGTCTTTAGCCCCTTGCACTTCCCCTGAATTCAGGGGTCCTACAGCCCTCGCTTTGGGCCTGTGTGCCTCTCTGGGTGTGGTCCCTCTTCTCCGGTCGGGGTCCCACAGCCCTCCCTCTGGGCCTATATGCCACTCTGGGAGTGGTCCCCCTTCTCCGGTCAGGGTCCCACAGCCCTCCCTCTGGGTCTGTGTGTCGCTCTGGGTGTGGTCCCCTTCTCCGGTCGGGGTCCCACAGCCCTCCCTCTGGGCCTATATGCCTCTCTGGGTGTGGTCCCCCTTCTCCGGTTGGGGTCCCGCAGCCCTCCCTCCGGGTCTATGTGTCGCTCTGGGTGTGGTCTCCTTCTCCGGTCGGGGTCCCACCGCCCTCCCTCTGGGCCTGTGTGCTGCTCTGGGTGTGGTCCCCCTGTCTGCTCACCCTCTGGCATGCTGCAGGCTTCTTTCACATCATTAGGCCTGGGCCTGATTTAGCTACATGCCCTGGCTGTGTTGATGCGCCCCACCTGGGGAGGAGCGCTGAGTGAGGGGCAGGTGGGGCTGGACCCATTACCTCTGAAAGGGGCTGGTCACACTATAGTAGAGGGCCAAGTGATAAATCCCCACAGTCCAAACCTTTGTAACTGACCTCACCAGGAGCAGAGTCAGAAAACTCCCTGCCCGCGCTGGAGGGATTCAGAAGAAAACAGCCTGGACCTGCTCCAGGCCCACCCCTCTGCAGCAAGGGAGTGAAAGCAAACACTGGGAATCAGACACCTGTGCGGGAGGAGACAAGTCTGAACAGCCCAGCCTGGGCTCGGCCGAGTCAGGGCAGCCCGCGCTGTGGCCGGCGAGGATGGTGGCTAATGGCTATTGCTCCTTCCCTCATTGTCACGCACTCGAGCTTAGGGTGTGGCCGGGTGAGAGGGGGGCCAGGCCAGAACTGCACCCAAAGCTTCAGACCCGTTGGGTCGAGCGTAAGAAACCCTTTTTCTCCATGTGCCTCCGGGTTTCCTGGCTCCAGCTAACCAGGAGGAAGGACGTTCTTAGGGCCTCGTGGGGCAAGCTGGAAATCTGGTACCAAAGCCTGTTTTCAGCCAATTCCCAGCACGGTTTCTAGGGTGAGCATCCCCTCACGGTTCACGTCACCGAAGCGATAGGCTGACTGCACAGAAAACATGCGGGAGGGCTTTCAGCCACAGGAACTCCGGTATTAACCAGCAGCCATCTCCGTGATGAAATAAGGCCCCTCACGCTCTGTCACGGAGTGTGGGGGAGTCAGGGCCCTGCACCCCCCACTTCCTGCAATTCACCAGGACTCTCAGCCAGTCAGTAACACAGAAGGTTTATTAGACGACAGGAACACAGTGCAAAACAGAGCTTGTAGGGACAGGAAACAGAACCCCCTCAGTCAGGTCCATCTTGGGGTGGGGGTAGGGAGACCAGTCCCCCATCTGGGCCTCCCTCCATTTCCCCCGCCAGCTTCAAACTGACCCCCTCCAGCAGCCTCCCCCCAGCCACAGCCCCTGGCTCCTCCTCCAGCCTTGTCCCTTTCCTGGGCCAGGGGGGCACCTGATCTCTTTGTTCTCCAACACCTTCTGCTTGCACCTTGCAGGGGAGGGGCCCAGGCCATCAGTTGCCAGGAGACAGGGTGTCGGCCATTCTCTGTGCAGACAGCATCACACTGGCCCTCTGCTCTGCAACAATCACACCCCCTTATCCCAGCCCCTAGAGACTTAAGAAAGGCACAGGGGAAACTGAGGCACCCACACAGTATTCAGAGAAAACAGTAAGAACGTTCCCACTTCGTCACAGGCTCCACCAGTGCATGTATGACCCACTGCTGTGTGTCGGGGTCCCGCTCTGTGCCTGGGCCGCAGGGGATCTGAGCCTGTAGCCGTCCCAACTCATACGAGCAGCCCCTGCCTTTAGCTCTTGACGGCCCTGAAGAGCAGCTGTGTAAACTCCACAGCGTGTCTCTCTCACCAGCAGAAACTGAGCCAATAAAAGGCATTAGCACTGAACTCAAGGAGACAAGGTGGGTGTGGTAGTTCCACTCCCCTTCCCCCCCTCCCCATGCATTCCCCTGCTCGGGTCACCGAGCGCCTGAGCAAAACTGACAGGCGTCTCCCTTCCCAGCCCATGGAGAATCCGCACAGTGCTGGAGGGGTGAGGGACACACCTGACCATGAGTACACCTGGGCCACTCCAACTGCGCCTACCTCAACTGCTGTCATACCCTGCTGGGGTATGTGACAGCACTGGCGCCCTGCTCTCCCACCCCTGGGAGGGGAGCCCGATGGCTGCTCCCATCTCTGCTACGCTCCGGGCTTGCTCCAGCGCTGGGGTGGGGGGAAGCAGCGCCTCCCCCTGGGCTCACAGGACTGGAGCAGTTCTCCGGCCCTGGGAAGGATCAGGTTTGTATCGGTCACACACAAACCGAGGAGAAAAGGTTTCCGGTGCTACTAAGCGAAGCGTGCGGCCAGGCAGTCAGACACCTGCTCCTGGAGACCTTTTTGGAGCTCCATTTAAGGCTGTTGACTTTGTATCTTTCCACACGTGATGCTGACCCATTGTGTTTTAAGGGATATAAACGCTTTAGCATCTCAGCGGCTACGGCCGTTAAATCATTATTGTCCAGAACACGCCCTCCTGCCCCCCTTGCCTGATCCTTGTCCCCTAATTTCCTGCAACTGGGAAAATTTGAATCGATCAAAGTTGAAAAAAATACATGAAGATAAACATTGAGCGTATCTGCTGAAATGATAACGAAATGCAGATTGACTTCTGCTCTGGCCTACCCATGTGACTAGTGGCACAGCGCACCTAGCTGCTTAGAGTAACTGGTCACCAACTACAGGCAAAAGCGCAGAAAGCAGCTAGAGAGATATACTCGCGGGGGGTGCGTTGGGTCAATGGGGGGCTGCTGGCTTAGGATAGCTGGATTTATTAGAGGATTGCTGGTTAGGGCTACAGGCCAGATGCAAATCATAGAATCATAGCATATCAGGGTTGGAAGGGACCTCAGGAGGTATCTAGTCCAACCCCCTGCTCAAAGCAGGACCAATCCCCAACTGAATCATCCCAGCCAAATGTGTGTATGTGCGTGGGTTTGGTGCGTGTCCAGGTGTGAGTGTGTCCATGCATTGTGTGTGTGTCTGTGCATGGATGTGTGTGTAAGACGCTGAAGAATTTCTCCGTGCTTGGGTAAGCCCCACTTGTGACGTGATCAAACCCCAGCCCCAACGGGGACAGGCCGTGCAGCCACGCCCCGGTCCCATGGAGCCTCTGCTCACAGGCCGGGCAGCTCCCTTCCCCCTCTCTGCGGCTCAGGAAGAAAACAGAAGCGACTGCTCGCATCAGGCTGGGGTCATTGACCTGGTTTTACTGATGGGAAAATAGAGGGGAAGGAACTTGCCCCTGTCCCAGAGGGAGCCATGACCCCATCTCCTGACCGTGCTCTACCCACTGCACCCCACTGCTGCCTTCTGCTCTGCCCTGTGCCGCGGGCCCCGCCCTGACTGCCCCATGGGCCACCCCCAGGTTTGTTCTGTTCTGAGAGCTCCTCTCCTGCCCACCCCCGCTGTGCTGTATTGAGTGTTGTACAGAACCATGCCGAGCTGTCGCTCCTCCCGCCACCCGCTCCCCACCCTCCTGCTGCTCTCTGGGGCACACCTGGATTATTACAACTCCTTCCCTTCTCTAATCTGCAGCAGCCAACCCTGCCCAAAATGTCCGAGCTGTTCTCCCCCTCTGCTCTCCTCTTTCACACACCCTTCCTTCCTCTCCACTCCCATCTCATCTCCCCCTTCCCCACCCCAGGCTTTCCTGCCCCTCCCCAGCAGTAATGGCAGCTGGGGGAGGAGGGAGGTGTTTGTGCCAGGACCAGATCACCAGAGTCAAGAGGCTCAGAATCTCAGGCCCATTGTCCAAGAGGGAAGCAGAGGTAAAGGCCATGCAGCCGTTCCATGCCCTCTGCCCTGCGGGGAAAAGGCCATTGAATAACACTGAGTTCCTGTGGCTGAGACGCTTGATGTGTTACTGCTCTTGCCCAGTGACGGATTAGCCCCTGGGCCAATGCCCAGCCAATTGGGGCACCCCCGTGCCCTGACCCGCCCAGTGCTCCTGCCAGGGAGCAGGGGCTTGTCCCGCTCCGCCCACCCACTGTGGCATGGGGGAAGCCCCCACGCCTCAACCCCGCTCTCCGGCAGGAGCTCTGGGAGGGGAGGCGGTGGGGGGGAGGGGCTGCAGGCAGAAGGGGTGGGGTGGGCCCCCCTCTCTGGCTCAGGGCCCCACAAACCCCTCATCCAACTCCGCTCTTGCTATACCACTAATAACGTCCACCAGCAGATCTGACAGCCCTTTGTGAGGGAGGGCAGCACTGTTACCCCCGTTGTACCGAGGGGGGAGCCAGGCCACACCCATGTCCCACAAACGTATAAAATTTAGAGGAAACCACATGGGCACGCTTGAGTTCCAGATCAGTTTGTTACTAACTAGGTACTAGCTACAAATGTACAAGGCCTAGGGACACACAGCTGCTGGGTTAGGGGCTGGTGGCTTCCACCCCCGCAGACACTAGGAAAGGCACAGTGCCCCGTTCCTGTCCACGACAACCCTCCCTTCCTTACAGAACGGGGCCAGGACTTCATGAGACACACGCTGGTAGTGGGACAGCTGGCCTGGGCACCTCTGAGGCTGGGGGAGAACAGGCACTGTCCTGTTGTACATGAGCACGCTGGGCCCCATTAAGCAGCGCTGTGCAGGCTGATGCCAATGCACGCCGCACTGGCCCTTTGGACGAAAGGCGCCACATAAGTGCAAGAGCATGAAAAGGCATCGCTGGCTGTGCCCCCGGGAACGGTACGTTTACTTGCAGTTACACTGTTCAGCCACAAGATGGCACGGTGTGCTGCCTGGCATTCCTGATGGGGTCGGGCTGGGCTGGTAAAGCCCAGCAAGGCTGGCGCGCGAGCTGCGTGGACCCTCTGGGCCTGTGGTGTCTCGTCAGCTGTGTAGAACAGCTCCCTCCTGCGGCCCAAGGGCTGGGAGTCCCTGGCCTGGGACCGCTGCGGAGGGCGCAAAGGATGACAGCGAGGCAGCGGGTTAAAAATGCAAACTACAGTTTACTTGGCCGGGCACCGATGAGTTGAAAAGAGAAACCCACCTTCCCCCAGCAGGATATACAATAACCACAGAAGCCGAACCTCTCACATCGGCCGGCCGGCTGGTCCCTGAGGAAGGCTTCCAGTGTGGAGGGGAGGGGAGAGAGATTGGGCCCTGGTCCTTTAATCAAGTTCTAAGGGCTGGAGGGGGAAGCACCTAAAGCCGCACCGCTGCTGGGCTGCTCCATGTCCTGGAGGGACCGCTCCATCCGGCAGCCTGCTGAGCTGGGGGCCAGCTCCAAAGCCCAGTGACTCCCATGGGTGTTGGGGTGAGGCCCTGCTCCTCCCCTTGGGCCTGGCTGGGGTCCTGCGGGGCTGGAATCTCAGACTCCAGGGACAGAGCTGGGAAGGGCGAGGGGGGTTGGCTTGTCCTCTTTCCTCGGCACTTGTTGGTCCGAGGGGGCCAGGGGCTGGCTCTGTTGCAGGCCTGCAGACTTCGGGAAGGGCCCCCCCATCAGAGATGAGGCGCCTCCCTCCCGCCCACTCGAGAGCCCTGAGGCCACGCTGACGTCAGCAGGCGTTGTGCAGTTCCCTGGGCTCCGGCCTCCCAGCGCATTAAAGCACAGGTGTGCCACGGCTCACCTTGGCCCGGCAAGGGCAGGGCTGTCATTCGAGCCCGAAGGCTCCTGCGTCAATTGCAGGTGGTGGGGAGGGCGGGGTGCCGAGGGTCATTGTGTATTCAGGTGCCAATCAGCCGACTCCACCCCGGGCTGGAATTCTAGGTCCAGGCCCAAACTTCCCCAGCGATCAGGAGGAGCGTGGCTCGGGGCCCAGCCCTGCACCCATGTGAACCTGGAGCCGCAGCGCAGGCGGGCCGGGAACACCACCATCACGTTCCCGCTGATAGGACAGACGGGCCCTGTTCCCTACGCTGGGGGTAAAGAAATGGAATCAAAGCAGGGGGCCCATTAGCCAGGAATGGGATCATCTTTGTTTCTCAAGGGCTTTTTAATCCCTCCGGCTCGGTAAATGGAGCTCGGCTCTCATCGTGGGATTGCCCTGCCACTCGCTCCTCCAGTTATTTTGGCTTCATAAATAGTTGCAGGAGGTGAATAAAGCCTGCGAGAAACAAATGACCAAGGTGCCCTCAGTGTCCCCAGTGCCCAGCCCCATGCACCAGGCAGCTGCCTATTGGAGTTAATAGAAACGCCCCTTTGATTGGCAGGAGCAGAGGGTGTGGCTTGTGCTCCCCTTCTTCTCCAGCTGTTGCTCTGTGTCCTGTAAAGTCAGGCACAGGGAAGTGGGAAGAAGCAGGGCAGGGCAGACCAGGCTGGATACCCCACACAGGGAGAAACGGATCCTCTCCTCTCCCAGGGCTGGTGATCCTAGAGCACCAGGGTGAGCGTGTGGGAGGCTGGGGCCTGGGGCGTGTGACAGGGATGCTGGGTTTTTGGGCGCGTAGGGGACGCCAGGCAGCAGGGTGTGCTATGGGGACGTTGGGGTTCGGAGAGTGTAGGGGACACTGGGGCCAGGGTATATAGGGGATGCCGGCAGCAGGGTGCGTGATGGCGAGGGCATGGGGAGTGTAGGGGACACTGGGGCCAGGGTNAGGGTGCGTGATGGCGAGGGCATGGGGAGTGTAGGGGACACTGGGGCCAGGGTATATAGGGGATGCCAGGCAGCAGGGTGCGTGATGGGGACGCTGGGGGTTGGGGAGCGTAGGGCCGGGGTATATAGGGGATGCTGGGCAGCAGGGTGCGTGATGGGGACGCTGGGGCCCAGGGAGCATAGGGGACACTGGGGCTGGGGTATATAGGGAATGCCGGGCAGCAGGGTGCGTGATGGGGAGTGTAGGGGACACTGGGGCTAGGGTATATAGGGGATGCTGGCAGCAGGGTGCGTGATGGCGAGGGCATGGGGAGTGTAGGGGACACTGGAGCTGGGGTATATAGGGGATGCCGGGCAGCAGGGTGTGTGATGGGGACGCTGGGTGTTGGGGAGCGTAGGGTCGGGGTATATAGGGGAGGCCGGGCAGCAGGGTGCGTGATGGGGACGGTGGGGCCTGGGGTGCGTAGGGGACACTGGGGCCGGGGTATATAGGGGAGGCCGGGCAGCAGGGTGCGTGATGGGGACGGTGGAGCCTGGGGTGCGTAGGGGACACTGGGGCCGGGATATATAGGGGATGCCGGGCAGCAGGGTGCGTGATGGGGACGCTGGGGCCTGGGGTGCGTAGGGGACACTGGGGCCGGGGTATATAGGGGATGCCGGGCAGCAAGGTGTGTGATGGCGAGGGCACGGGGAGTGTANGGGGACGCTGGGGCTGGGGTATATAGGGGAGGCTGGCAGCAGGGTGCGTGATGGGGAGGGCACGGGGTGCGTACATGGGATGTGAGGTTTCAGAGGATGCCCGCGTGCTGACCGCTGAGCCCAGGACGATGGCCTGCGGGAAGCTCTGGGCTCCTATGGGGAGGCGGCTGGCGAGTGAGGCCGGGGCACGTCGCTGGGGGGCTGGGGTGGAGCCTGCGACGGGGGGATGTGGTGGGTATCGTACTCCCTCTCTCTGAAGGACCCGGCGCGTGGCTCCTCCGGGACCGCGGGCTCCTCTCGCCGCCAAAGCTTAAAGCTGTAAACAACCCACAGACACGCAGCTGGTGAGCAGCTCCCGGGCCCAGCACCCAACCCTTCTCCCGCAGCGCCAGCCCGAGTGGCTGCTTGGGGCCCTGCGTCTACTCCCATAGCCCAGTGCTGGGGGTGTGGGGAGCGCGGCCGGGGCACGACGGCCCCTCCCGGGCTGCTGCCCTCTGACCCCAGGGTAGCTGAGCAGAGAGGGTCGGTGCTGCGTGAGTGCCAGGTGGGGAGGGCAGCTCACTCGCCATTCCCCAAAGGACGCATATCCAGAGCCTTCCCACTGGCCTGGGCTCACAGATTCCCACCCCCCCTCCCCCCGCTCGAGCCAGTCTCTGCTCCAAGGCTCAGCCGGGCTGCGCCTCCGTCTGGGCGTCGGCACTCACCACTCGTAGGCGACCGTGCACAGGAACAAGATCACCAGGACGCCGATGAAGCTGGAGAGGATGGAAGTGATGACGACCATGGTGCCGCTGCGCCTCCCGGGCCAGGTGTCGATGGAGCGCGCCTTGCGACCTGGGGCACACGGCAGGGGAAGCTTTCACCGCAGGCATGGAGGGGGTCGGGGAGGGCAGGGAGCCGACAGGGACGGTGGTGGGGACTGAAGGGATCCAGCAGGGAAGGGAGGAGAGGAAATAGGGAGGAGGATGGCGGAAGCTGGGATCATTTAGGGCCAGCTCCCTTAGTGCTGCTCAGACAGTCACTTCCCTCCCCCAGGTTTGCATGGGTGGCACGGTGCCCCGGTAGCTCAGTGTCCGATTCCCAATAGGGAGCTGTAATGTAGCCTGGTCACTCAAGGCTTCTGACTGAGTATCAGGCTGTAAGGGCCTATAGAGAGGTGCAGAGCTGTTCTACTGACTCACCTGGGCAACTAGACCAGGCGGGCCCAATTAACTACAACTCAGGAGCTTAAAAGACTGAGTATCTCTGAGCGGGGAGGGACAGGGGGCCTGCAAGGAGACACCCTGGGAACTGCCAGCTCTGGCTGGTACGTACCATCCTAACAAGCCCGAGGAAGCGTGCAGAGGGTGAGTCAGGAACCCAAGTCCCTATGTGCTGCCTTGAGAGTGGGGGTGGGATCATCCCCCTTTACAAGGCTTAAAGGAGACAAGAACCCTCCCCCAAGATGCTTACAACGCAAGACGCCCCTTCCCTGTTCTTCCAGGGTTACCTTGCTTCAGTATAATTTGTTGGGACCATCTTGTCTCTGCCTTGGACCCATTGGTATCCAGGATGAGAAATTTCACTCTGAAAGAGCGGGCGAGAAAAGGAGAGAGAAGGTCAGTGACATTTGGCAGGGCTCCAGCCCAGCCCACGTTGGAGCATCAGGGATGCAGGTGCAAACGGCAAAGGCACGTAGACCTCTCACGCTTGGAGAGCAAAACTGACCCAACTTGTCACCGACAAATCCTGGGTCTGTCTGTCTGTCCATAGGCTGCATCCAGACAGCTGGCCCAAGACACCATCGATTGGATCCTCTGCTGGTACATCTTGATGCAGCTCGACTGAATTCAATGGAGCTATGGTGAATGACACCAGTAGAAGATTTGGCTCTTTCTCCTTGCCATCACCTTTACCCCGACTCCTAGTTCTTCAAGGCTGGAAGGGCCCATTCTGATCATGTAGCTGGACCTCCTGCAGAACCTCCCCCACTCATTCCCGGGTCGAGCCCCTAACTCCTACTTGTGCCATAGCATCCTTGTTAGAAAGCCATCTGCTCTGGCCTTAGAGACTTCAGGAGATGGAGACTGCCCTGGGTCGCAAGTGGTTAATTACCTTCACTAGTAAATACTTATGCCTTATTCCTAATCTGAATTTGTTGAGTCTCAGCTCCCAGGCAGTGGATCTTATTCTGACTTTCTCCTCTAGATTAAAGACCCCCAAAGCAGATGTCCAGTATTATCCGCCTTTGGTATATCAGGACCGAGATACGACAGTGATCGGCAGGTGCAGTGTATGCTAAGAGGGACACTCAGACTGCCGTGGTTAAGGATACGATTTAGTCACAGAGGTCACAGATTCTGTGACTTTACCGGACCTTTGGCTTCAGCTGTCAGCCGTGGGGACGGAGCTGGGGCTTTACGCCCCCCACCCCACTGCAGCCAGGGCTGGAGCTGTACGCCCCTCCCCCATGGTGGTGGGACTTGGGCTGTCAGTCCCCCCTGCCCCCTAGGGTGGGGCTCGGGCTCTTAGCCCTCCCACCTCCAGGGTCCAGCTGTCATTCCCCTGTCCCCAGCCCCCTCTTCCCCACCTTATGGCTCCAGTGAATTTTTGTTTATTGCCAGTGACATTTACTAAAAATAACAGTGACAAAATCTTAACCTTAGTCACGGTCTATGGAATCAAAGTCCTCCTTAAGCGGGAGGTATTTGTTAAAGAATACAGCTACTGACTAGAGACACAAACAGGTTGCCACACAGCTCAAATTCCAGCATGGTTACCCTTGTTTACCAGGGACCACGCCCTGCCTGCAAGTGTATGGAGCACAGGGAGACATCTAGTGGCTGAATGTTATTCCGCAAGGAACCTATCCTCACAAACACGAGGAACTGTAGTTCTGAAGTAGAAGAGAGGTTTGTTCTCTATCTTTCTGTGTACGTAGAAACCTCCAAAATGCAAAGCCCCCTGGTGCCAGCAAATTTCCTGGGTGAGATCCTGCCCTGAGATACACCTGCACAACCCCACTAAAGTCAACGGGCTGGAAGGATGTATACTAAAGGCAGAATCTAACCCAATTCTCCGCTCAGGTAGGCAGCACTGGGGTCTTCTCTGGTTACTTCCCTGGTGATGCCCCTTTCCCCAGCACCATGTGGGATTAGATATCTGCAAACCACTCCGCCCGCCATGCTCAGGAGTTAGTTGGTGTCTTAAGACAGGGGCTGGGGAGCAAGGGGAGAATGGAAGAACAGTGAGAAGAGAGAAGGAATGCCCTTTTCCTGACGGCAGGTGAGGAAGAGCAGGTGCCTCTTGCATCAGGACTGAGAGGACGGCAGAAATGACCACACTGGGTCACTTATCGTTAAAGAGCCAGTTAATTACAAAAGGCAACTGAGTGGCTGGAGTGGGAAGAGGTGGCAGAGCCAGCCCTGTGATCTAGGAGCCAGGATCTAGCAGGCTCCTTAAACTTCTTTGCACCCAGCCAACCCAGCCACAAAGAGTGGGTTAAAAAGAACCAGGAGCCTCCTTAGCAAATGAGTGAGTTCTAGACTGGGAAAGAGCAAGTTTGATGGTGTGAAGATTGCCGGGGGTGCTGCACCGATCGGAGGAGACAGAAAGCCAGAGAGGGTGGGAATGGAGGAACAAGTTAACATTATCAGGAATCTCCTTGGGGCAGGGACCATCTGTCTATCCTGTGTGTGTACAGCGCCTTGCACAGCGGGGCCCTGGTTCAGGACAGAGGTTCCTAGGTGCTACTGCAAATACAGGTGATCTCTAATCTCTAACTATATGGGACTGAGTCCGCTGCCTGCCCGGGAGTTACTCCTGATTTCCGCTGTGTGAGGGAGAGGGCAGCCAGGCCCTATCTGCTGGGCTGACTGGGCTCAGACTGTCGTACCTGTAAGGCCCGGGATGAGGCAGGGGTCCGTTGCAGTACTCCAGGCTGCGGTCGTCTTTGCAGGACGTGTCACTGCCAACCCGGAGCACGCTAGGGGCCCTGTTTTCAGCACATGGGTAGAAGGCTATGGAAGTCTTCAGCGTCATGTAATGGAGAGCAGTCGATAGCTTCTGGTAGGGAGGGATTTGGATCTGTGAGGTTGGATTTTTGAAATGGGATGTGACTGCGGATGAAAAAGAAGAGAGTGTTACCGGATTAGGCGGGAAGGCTGGGCTGGTGGTCAAGGTACTTGACTTGGGAGATGGTTGTTCCATTCCTGGCTCTGCCACTGACTCCCAGGCTGACCCTGGGCAAGTCACTTAATCCCACAGTGCCTCCGTTTCCCCATATGTAAATCCTTCGTCATGTCACAGATGTGCTGGGAAGCTAAATCCATTGGTGCTGAGTGGCACAGGTGCTGTGGAGATAGGGAGCCTAGAAAAGCCCCTAAATACATTGAATAAACCTGCACCCCAAGCCCCATAAGTATAGAAAGGCACAGGTTCAGAATGGGGATCATTTCAAGGCAGACCCCTGACTGTTATGGTCATTGCTTGAGCAAACTCAGCATCCCCTGTGGCCGAGAGTAAGGATGGAGCTTGGGTTTATCTGCACTGAAAGCACAAGCTGCTACTCCTTGGGCCAACATAGGATCTACATTAGCTAGAGCAGTGTTAGGGCTTGTGACCTGAACAGGGATCTGTCTTCACTGCAGAGTTAACTCTGGCTTTTACTCATGGGCTACCCCTAGCCCTCCTCCCGTCCACATACCAAACCCTCTCACCCCAATTGAGTGGCGTTTTTCAACCCGACTAACTGACCCAGCCGGGGGTATAGGCTCAAACCCAGGGGAGGCTTTCCCTCAGGCGAACCACCTGTCCATTTTCCAGTGGGGACACAGGGCTGAACCACACCAGTGCTGATAACTGTGCTGCCTTCCCACGAGTCACGCCGTGCGCCCAGGAGGGCAGACACGTTCTCCCCAATTCACTGGGCCGCAGTCAGAGCCGCTCAGCTCACTGCAGCGCTACGAACCATGGGACGGGCCCCCCGAAGTTACTTGGCAGCAGGACTGCTGACACTCGGGCGAGGCTAACCCGGGTGCTCAGATCCAGGGGCTGATCACCTGAGTTAACTCTGCAGTGAAGACCTTCCCTAGATCTGACCGTCTGCTTGGTGGGTGGGGACCGTGTCCAGCCCAGCTGCTGCATTACCGGCTGTCTTGCCAATGACGCCAATGGCCAGCACCTCAGGGCCTAAGTGTACGTGTCGCGGTGTGAACGGAAGTACGAGGGATGGCCCACGGGTGGGTATTCTCCTGCTGTGAACACCTGCCCGGTAATAATTCCGCCCCGTGCACACCAGGAACCAAAATCACGAGAGTGGCCCGTAGATGGCACATCGCCAGGCCGTGTGCAGTGAAACCCTTGTGCCCGAAGCCTGCGGGTCCCAGCGAGGGAGCTGCCACGCCGGGACAGAGAGCAGTGCGTCGCAGCGGGCACGGAGAACGGGCTAACGCTGCAAATCGGCACCAGCTGCAGCAGAGACACACGCTGCCTGGTTGAAATGCACAGGACATCTGCGATGTCCCAGTGCTGGGGGATGGAGCCAGGACGCAAGACGCTGCGTCTACACTGCAGAGCAGTCTTCTGTCAGCATAGCTGCGTCTACACTGCGTTGGCACAGGGACAGTGGTTTTTCCACAGAGCCAGCACAGCTAGGCGGGATCCGTTTTAAGGGCGGACCGGGCTTTATTCTACAAAGGCAGAGCGCCCTCGGCGGAAACGGGGCAGTGGGTAATGAACGTGAGATCACTGCCAGGCTGGCTGGGTTAGGCATCAGAGGATTCTTGCTCCCCTAGGAATGCCGGCAGGTGGTCAGTGTCTCGATCTGACGCGGGATTTTTTCAAAGGGCTTGGCAAAGCGATCCAGCTGTAAAGAGCTGTCGACCCCATGCTCAGAGATGAGCAATCCAAAGTCCCGCTCCAGGGCGTAAGGGGACGGCTGCAGGGGTATTTCCCCTCCATTCACAGCATTGTGCAATTGGCTAGGTGCATAATGGAGCAGGTGTTCTCCTGAAGCCGCAGCTAGAGGCAAGATACCAAACCTGAAGGACCAGCGGCCTGATCCGGTGTGGCAAACCCCACATTCCTAGGAATCTCTAGGGCCCACCCGAAAATTTCATGCAAACACGTATTTCACTGAACTCAATTAAATTAGGGGCCAGGGTGTCCTTTGGCTCCCTCTACCGCTTGGCTGGGCACAGCGCAGCTCGTTTGGATGGCAGCTTTCCACCCTGCCTGACTCGGGCCTGGCCAGAGGATCTTATTTAGCTAGCTCAGGCCTCCACGAATGGAGGCAGCCAAGTTCAGAGGTTGCTTTTGAAAATGTGAGCCTCCGTGACTAGCCCAAGGCCGCAGAGTGAGTCGGTTGCAGAGCCAGGACTAAAACGCAGGCGTCCTAGCGCCGTGCTCTGACCCCGTTGCCTTTACTAGGGCAGGGAGTAACCCCTCAGAGCGGAGACACAGCCCTACAATCTCTCAAGTGAGACGGAGGAAGGAAAAGCCAGAAGGGGAATAGAGGCGCCTGTGAACTTCCTCCTCAGACAGTGCCATATCGGGGCTGGCAAAGGCTGTTGTAGGCACAGGGAAAGGTGTCTGGCGGGGTCTGGAGCCACACGTACTGTTAGTGAAGGCAACGACCAGCCAGATGTCATCGGTGCTGTTCACGTACTGATCGAAGATGCAGATGGGCTGGTCCAGTGTGAAGGTGGTCGCGGTGAGCTTCCCTTCCAGCGACTTGGCAGTGATCTGGGGCGTGTAGGGGACCGTCTCTGGAGAAACAAACGCACAGAGTGAGGCCGCGAGGCTGGAGGTGGATACGGGGCCCAGCAGAGAGGGGGGCGGGGAACCCAACGCTTCTCATTTCCCGCTGAACGCAGCATTGTCACCGGGCTGATGGGCCCACGGCAGCGGTGACCATGAGTGCGTGGCAGCCGGTGAGCTGTGACGGCTGCTTACCCCGCTGCCCAGGATGGGCTCAGGGTTCCATTGGGCTCCCCTCGGTCTCTCCTCTCACACGCCGACTGCCCCTCTTTGTGGCAGGGGCCGACGCTTTGTTGCAGGTCCCTACAGCTCCTAGCTGGTCCATGCCTGGGGCACGACCACCCAAATTACACCAACGCTTTGAAGCGGTGTAACAGAGCCAAATCTGGCCCTCGGTCTCCGAGCAGAAACCACCCACCAGGGCGCTCGTTAATAGCGCTGGTCCTCGTGCCCATTTCACACAGGCGACCAACGGGCCGATGGCTCTGGTCAGCTCGGTTCTCTGCTGACCTGGAGCAGACCTGAATCCGTGTCCGAGATACGAGAGGCTCAGTCGTGCACGACCAGCACCCTAGCGTGTGCCTTAGCACGAGTCGCAAAGAGATTGGACGTGGCTCCGGATCACAAGCAGATCCAGCGTTATCATCCGTAATGCTGAGGGATCGAAGGCTTCGAGCTTCTGGGCACAAACCCGGGCCTCTGATCACAAGCCGGCGTCACTGAAATGGACTCTACGGGCATTTGGGGCCTGCTCCTCAGCTGGCGTCATTTGGCTACTGGGGTAAACGGGCATCGCTCCATTGACTTCCCTGGAGCAACCCCGGTTTACACCAGCTGAGGATCTGGCCCTCAGCATCCAATGTGACGGACGACCCCCCACTCCAGCGCTGGAAAGAGCTTCCTGCAGACCCGCTAAGCTCAGTCCCTTAGAGCAGTGGGAATCCGGAGTCAAGCCAGATTCACACTGGTGTAGCTGAGCAAAGTTCACCCCCCTCATATGAAATTAGAGCAGCCTGTTGGGGAGAACCGGGGCCCCCGCTAAGCGTGCTGCTAAGCTGGAGGGACAGGGTGGGTCCCCGCGGCTGCCATCCTGCAAGGCACAGGGGAGTCCCCGTTGTCATGGGCCCGGCAGCTGGTGATGTCGTGTGGTGTCAGTACCCTGCCTGTCCCTGGGGGGGCAATGTCGTCCCGACCCGCTGTGATGTTGTGACTCGAACCCAGCCGCGTTATGCCGCAGCAACACAATAGCACCAGCGGGTCACTGCGCCCTGCTGGGCAAACACAAACCCTCGCCAGAGCGCCGTCCCTGCTGACGTGCTCAGCACACTGCGGTCTCCGGGCCTAGGACCTCCGCGCTGGGATGGCCGCCTGGACCCCACATCCCCTGGTGGTGCTGTGGGTGTGGTAGTGCCTGGGAGCCCCGCTGCCCCACGGAGCTCACCTGCTCTGGCATGACGTGGGCAGCGCCAGCTTCTGGGATCATGTGTTCCCCTCGGGCATGGAGGGGCCTGAGAGGGCAGTTCGGCCTCCACAACCCAGCCAGCCCTGTGGCCTCTCTGCTGCGGCTGACCACAAAGGGCTATTTGGTGACAGGGGCAGCGGGGACCTGGACCAAGTCCGCAAGCAGGCACCAAATCGCCGCCCGAGACAGCCGCTGTCAGTCGTTCCCACAACGGGCTGGCTCAGAAGCCACGTGCCTGAGGTGCAAGGCTCTGTATCCCCATCGCCGTCCAAGCACTAGAGACCCACCTCCTGCCCAGGCTAGGCAGAGGGACCGTGCCTGTGACAAGGCCCCTGCCCCCCTCGCCAAGGGAAAGCCCTGGTGGAAGCCAGCCTGGGTCCATCCTGAAGCCGGGGCTGCCTTCCCCAGTGGGGAAACTGCTCAGACTAGAGCTAACGAACTCGCCAAGTGTTTGATTGCGCCAAATGCTTTGGAGGTCAAGGGGGCCCCCCAGTGGGCTTCGGCTCAGGCCCCAAACTGCTTCCCAACACCTGTCTGAGCAGGGGTTTAACAGCTCCCAATACACGCAGGGGGTTGGAGTCCACCAGCAAAGACCTTCTGGGGAAGAAAAGTTCCCCAGATTCTCTCCCTCTGCTAAGTATTTAGGGGAAAAGACCCTTCGACTCCACAGCTTTCCTCTCCTCACCCATTCACCCCACGGCTTCTCCCTTCCTCTCCCCACCCCATAGCGTCCCTCCCCATCCACCCACCCACCTCATAGGATCCCCCTCTCAGCCCATTCACCCCACAGTTTCTCCCTTCCTCTCCCCACCCCATAGCATCCCTCCCCATCCACCCACCCCATAGCGTCCCTCCCCACCCTTCCACCCCATAGGATCCCCCTCTCAGCCCATTCACCCCCCAGCTTCTCCCTTTCTCTTCCCACCACATAGTGTCCTTCCCATCCACCCACCCCATAGCGTCCCTCCCCATCCACGTGCCCCATAGGATCCCCTCAGCCCATTCACCCCACAGCTTCTCCCTTCTTCTCCTGACCCCACAGCATCCTTCCTCACCCATCCATCCCCAAACCTCCCCTTCTCTGCCCATTCACTTCATAGCGTCCCCCGTCCCCCCGCAACCACCCCGTAGCTTCCCTCTCCCTCCGCCCACCCCATCGCTCTCCCTTCCCTCCCCATCCCCAGCGGGCAGCACCCCCAGACCACTATCGGCTGTTAGAGTCAAAAATTCACCTAGGACCCTGCCCGCGCAGATCCCAGTCAGCACCAGCAGCAGCAGCGGTATCTCCATCGCAGCAGAGAACAGCCTGGGTGTGTCTTGGCCTGACCTGGAGCCCGCAGCTGGGACAGCGAGGTCCCCTGTGCCTCGCTCTGTGTCCTGGGCACTACTGTGAAGAGGATGCAGAGGGGAAAGATCTCCCCCCACCACTTCCCCGCCCCCACCCCCAGTTCAGATATGTCCCTGCCCCCAGGGTCGCTGCTGTGCCCTCCAGTTCCCAGCCACCTGCATTCCTCGCTGGGGGATCGAGGCCCAGATAGCAAGCAGGTCGGGCCGGTTCTTCAGCAGAGCTCCAGGGCCCCAAAGGCTGGCAATGACTCGTGGCCGTGCCCCTCTGGAGGCTGGGCTGGGCTCGCCCAGGGCCTGCAACCTTCCGCTCAAGCCCAGTCAGGCTCGCAAGAGTGGAATGAACGTCCCCATGGCCGGTTTCCTTGCGCGTTGCCTTGCTCCACCCGGCCCTCAGCGGTGGAACGGACTCCCAGGCTCTTGTTGTTGCACCCCAGGGGCCTGGAGCCAAACCCCACTCACCTGGGAAGGCAAGAGGCCGAGCTCCGGGCAAGGATCCCTGGCCTTTGTTCTGCGGGAGTGTCACCATGGCCCCTTCTGGTCTTAAAAGCCCTGAAGTTGAGGGGGGTTTGGCAGTGTCTTCATAGCCCCCCGTCCGCTCACACCCATTAAATGACCCTTGGCGGTAGCAGGGTATTGCTGATGGAGACACAGGGAGGTGTAGGACCAGCATGGTCAGACGGGCTCAGCTCCCACCCCCGGGCCAGATTTTCAGCCCATCGGCTGCTCAGATCCTTCCGACATCTGTCCCCTCGTTAGGTGCCTGCAGTGGAGCGGGACTCTTTGAACCCCTAGCCCATTGCGGGGGCCTGAACGTCAGCGCCCAGGTGCCTTTTCCTCCGTCACCCAGCAGGGCGACTGCGGAGCTGGGCATTGAACGCGCATCTCCCGAGTCCCAGTCCAACGTCTGGGCTGCCAGGCCACCTGTCCTGAACCCACTCCAGCTTCAGCCTTATTCGACTGGGGTTAATCTCTGGAGTGGACAGACCCAAACCCACACATCCTTCCACGCCAGGTCCGGTTCAACTCCAGCTCCGAGCGTTATGCCTCAGGCCTCTGATTATAAACAGAACCGGGGTGATTAGTGGATGGAGAGCGCTCTTCATTCATGCATTTCACAGTGTTTTACACAGAGGGGTCAACAGCGTTATGCCCGTTTTATAGATGGGGAAACTGAGGCACCGAGCCTTCCAGAGCTGACGTTCCCAAAGGGGGCTCGAATTCTGAGTGGCTCAGTATTTGAGCCTCATGGCTTCGAGTGGGCACCTCTGCAAGCCAGGCCCTCTACGTGTCCAACACTGGGACCCCAAATTGGAGGCACCTACATTTAAAGGTCACTTTTGAAAACTTTGCCCCTCCCCCCATGACTTACCCAAGGTTACACAGTGAGCAAGTAGCAGAGCCTAGGTGGTGCCTTTATCCACTGCACCGGGCTGCCTTATGGGCTTTCGAGCTGTACTGTGCACGCGGAGGCGACAGGCTGATTCCTATCTTGTCCCACTCCCTTTGGGGCCTGCGGGGCTGGAAACATCCCTCCCCCTCAGCTTCCACACAGCATTCCTGCCATTCCAGAGAGCGCAGAAATCTCTCCTCCAGAACGCGGTGTGAGCCCAGTTCCGGCACTGAGGTGATTACCTAGAGACAGGTGGATCTGTTTCAAGGGTAATTAGGAGCGAGGAGTGCACAAATCACCAGGGAAAGGAAGCTTTCTGGGCTGGACTGCATTTTCAGTGACTGGAGAGTAAAGCGGGGCTGGGGACGGGGTTTCCGATGACATCAAAATGTTCCCTAAGGAAAATCCTGCCCCACAGAGATCTTTGGGAATTTTGCCCCTGACTTCAATGGGGCCAGGATTTCACCCTAGATGTATAAATTGGGGCCACTCATTTAATCCCAGATATTTTGGGTGGGGTTTTTGGGGAGCATTTTTGTCAGAGAGAGAGATTTATGGGGCCAAAGGAACCAGTATCTGCTCCTCGCTTTAGAAGGCCCCGTCCTTGCACTGTTCATTCCATAACTACAGTGGCTAGAAGCCAGGCCTTGCCCCTTGTGTGCAGAACCCGGGCAGATGCGCAGGGCAGAGGCACACTGCCCATGCAATAAGACATGAATGCGCTCAATATAGACGGCAGGTTTCCAGTCAGCAAAGCCAGATCTCTTGACACGTCTCTATTTCCACTGAAATGTCATTTCAACACGCTAAACCACTTAGTCCTTAATTCCCATAAGCAACTTTAAGATCTCCGGCGGGTTTCCATTTTTTGCCCCCCAAATTCACCTTTCTTGCCCTTAGATTTGCCTCCAGCTTACAAACTATATCTCGTTCTTTGCTGTTCCTCGTTACGGGACTGCAGGGCCCAATTGGCAATGGGCTCTGCCCCCATTGACTTCCTCTGTGAAATGGGGCTAATGCTAACGCCCGCCTTTGGACTCCACTGATGGAAAGCGCTAGGTGAGAGCTCGGTGCTATTATCACAATCAGGCAGTGGGACTCTGTGCAGGAGAAAGGTGAAAATCAGCATAGCTTCCATATGGCGGTGTACACCAAGTGATCATCTGGCCCCTTGCCTCCATTTGGGATCTAGGGGTAACTTGGATTCCTGTTACCTTAGCCCCAGGAGGAGCACATAGGCTAGCAGACCCATGCAGTGTGCATGAGGCAACTCTCACTCTACAGCTCCCACGCTGGTTGTCTAGGACCAGCTGTTTTCTTAACAGAACACCGAGTCCCGTCCGCTCTCTATAGTAATGGTTGCTAGGTTAGCTCCAGCCTCAGACCACGGGCTGGCGTCCGCCTAGAAACATTTGATAGCAGCCTTCAACTGCCTGAAGGGGGGTTCCAAAGAGGATGAGCTCGGCTGTTCTTAGTGGTGGCAGATGACAGAACAAGGAGTAATGGTCTCAAGTTGCAGTGGGGGAGGTCTAGGGTGGATATTAGGAAACACTATTTCACTAGGAGGGTGGTGAAGCACTGGAATGGGTTCCCTAGGGAGGTGGTGGAATCTCCTTCCTTAGAGGTTTTTAAGGTCAGGCTTGACAAAGCCCTGGCTGGGATGATTTAATTGGGAATTGGTCCTGCTTTGAGCAGGGGGTTGGACTAGATGACCTCCTGAGGTCCCTTCCAACCCTGATATTCTATGATTCTATGTACATGCTGGGCTCCCCCATTCACATTCACAACCATAACCCCCTCAGCCAACACCCGCCCACCCCAAGCACTAACCGGGCGGGGGCAGCCAGGCAGAGTTAAGCAGCAAGGTGATGGCAAGAGATGTAGGGAAGAATTAACTCTACCAGCAGCTCTAAGACCCATTTCCCATAGGAAACAATGAAGAGCTGTGGGTCGTACACAGCCTGGTTGGGGGCACAGCTAGGGCATGCCGGACGGCTGCACGGGGCGACCACGGCATCCTCTGCTACTCATCCTTACAGCGCGGCAGAAGGACCCTCTGGCGTGGAGCCCCGCGGACTTGGTGGGAGCCAAGGGCTGCTCCCAGGCAAGGCCGGGGGAGCTCTGCCCGTGAGCTTGCTGGCATTAGGCGGTGGCCTGCATTCGCCACGTGATACATTTGTGTGCCACGAGTCGCTGGTTGAAGGACCCCTGAGCGCCGTTCAGAGGCTTGGCTGACATGTTTATAGGGTCAGGCCCCACCTAATAACAAACCAACCAGCGGCCCTGGCCTAGGCACTATAGATAATTGGAGAGAACCCGGATTCTCTGCCGCACGGCCAATCCAGCTAGTACCAGGCTCACTCGAGAGGGCTCCCAGCGCCGGCCGGGTCCAGCGGCAAGCTGTACAGGTGTCCAACCCCCCTTTCCCTGCCAGTGGTGCTGCTCCAGTCCTGGGCCCCCATCCAGGCCTGCCAATGCACCATGCTACTGACTTGCATCATTCCCTATCATCTGTCTCCCCGGCTTTGCAGGGAAGGTTTGGGGTCAGTTCTTATTGTATTCAAGCCGCCTCTTGCCCCCTCGGCTGGGATCTGGGTGCGCAGGGCTCGGAAAGGCTGTAGGAGGAGATCACATTGTATTTGAAAACACAGCCTGTGCTGTTATAAATTGGCCCCTCACTGCCCAAGGCTCAGATTCAGCAGGGGTCTGGCTGGTCTTTTCGACTATAAGCGCCTCAGGGCAGAGACTGTTCTCGGTTCTGGGTACGTACAGCACGTGGCCCAACGGGGCTGGGGCCTGACGTGCTGCCGATACACCAATCATCAATAAAAACGAGCCACCTCCAGCATTAAAGAAACAAAATCTCTCCTCCGCCGGTTCCGCTCCTTTGTAACCAGCATCATAAGGCCATTGGGCCCCAATTCCCAGCAGCCACCTGCAGAACCGCTCCTGCCACTAACCCTCACGTATTCCATTCAAAGACAAGGCGAGCGACGTGCAAAGGAGGCGGCCCAGGGCGAAAGGAAATGCAGCGGGTGGGGGTGAGCAAGAGGGACTCTGCTAGGGCCAGACAATGGAGGTTTCGGTCAGGCCTGTCCTGCCGCATTACAAGAGCTCCTCCGCTCTCCTCACCCCGCTCCCTCCGGCCATGCGTCTGCTTTCAGCTCAGACAGGAACCGCAGCATTGGAGGAGTTTCTCTGCTTTGCCCCCCCTCCAGCTCAGACCTACACTGGGGGAAGTTAATCTATCTTATCTCCCCCACGTTGGGCTCCCCAGCTCAGACCTGTCCTGCGGCATTACACGAGTGCCTGGCCGTCCTCATCTCCCATTCGGCGGCAGGGCAGGGTCCCCATTTTACAGACAGGGGAAACCGGAGCATCAGGCCAAGCAGTGATTTGCCCAGAGACCTCCCAGCAAATCCGGGGCGGGGCAGGGCAGGGCCAGGGAGAGCTGCCATGGTTGCTGATTGCCCGGTGCCGGGATTGAACCGCAAACCCATCCTTCCTCCCTCCCAAGCAGCTCCGTGCGTGTTGGTCCAACCCTGAGCGAAGGCTGCTGGAGCATTGGGGTTCAGCACCTGAGCCTTCCACAGGGGCTCCCCCCACACCGTCTGGCTGCACAACGGCCAGTGGAGGCCAGCCCCACGCTGAGCGGCTGGGGGAGAGAGCCCCCAGGCTGTTCCACACACGCTAAATACCGTCACATTCATGCACAATAGCCCAGAGCACGGCTGGAAGCGCAAGATGCCGTCCCCACGGGAATTATTGACCCAGCTGGTCTCACAACCCAGTGCGTCAGGAAAGCATCATCTACGGGGATCATCACCTTGCCCGGAGGTGCTGCGGCTGGATGAACTCTGCACGGGTTTCCGTTCTTTAGCGTGCTGGGGGCTATTCCCCTGCGGCCACGGACCTGCTCTGCGACCGTGGGCAAGTTGCTCTTCCTGGTCCGTGCCTCAGTCTCCCCAGCTGTAAAGCAGAGAGGACACTAACGTCCTCCTCTGTAAAGTGCTTTGAGATCTACGGGTGAGAAATGCCACATAGTGTCACTGTCCTCGGGGGATCGGGACAGGCCCCTGCTGTGCTGTTCTGTTCCCCCTCCCTCTTCCAGCTAAGGACTTCCACCCCTTGAGAAAGATTTTACCCTGGCCTTAGCCCCTCTCAGCAGACTTGTCCAAGTTCAGAACGGACTCCAGTCGCTCTCCTCCCTTGACTCGGTCCCTAGCAGCTGCCCCTCAACCCCTGTGGGAACCTTCAGGAGCCCCACTGCCAAGTCACCCCCTGCCCCCGGTCTCTGCTGCCAGCGATCTCTCCAGCACGGAGGTGGAGCACGTGCCAGGGAATAACACTGGTTTCATCTCTGCTATGCCCGTCCCATGCTGGTCCCCAGAGCAGGGCAGGGAGCCAGGAAGGAGGAACGTGGTAGGGGGAAGGAGGGAAGGCCTGGCTCCAGCTATCATTCCCTCTTCCCCCCACAAATCCTTTCCCCACAACGTCCCCCTAGCAGCACCCTCATAATCCAGTCGTGATGGTGCAAGGACTGGGCAGGGCTCTGAGGGTTAACATGGGTTCTCTCACCCAGTTAACCCAAGAACAAGGCAGGAGGTGAGCAAGACCCTTGGCCTCAGTAAATCTGAAGCCCCGGTGCTGCAACCACTTATGCACATACTCAGCCGAGCTCAGTTGTCCCATAACTGGCTCAGACCAGTGGTCCATCTCGCCCGCTCTCCTGTCTGGGATCACTCCAGGGTAAGCACAGGCACGGCTGCAGGCATGGGGTACTCGCCAAGCCAGGAGGTTAAGAGCTGGCTCACCTCTGAGCTGAGCTGCCCTGGGCCTATCCCCAACTCTCATGGAATCTAGGAGCCAGCGTCTGGGAGGAGACGTCAGTGGCATTGAGGTAGCAATGAGGAGGCCCAGTCGTGGACGGTGCTAGGCCCTGTACAAACACAGAGCAAAGAGCTTATCGTCCCCTGCCTCCTCCACCCCCACATCATTTGTGCAAACAATTGCCTGGAGCTGCGCAGAGCCTGCTGCTCTCAGAGGACGTACGCCAGCCCTCGCTTGGCTGCATCCTGACGCCCCTACGGGGACAGGAGGTTGGAACAACACACGCAGCACTTGGTGAACTTGCTGCTTGGTTAGTTCCTTGTTCCCTCGCCCTGACCTTTTAAAACGCCCCCGGCGTGTTTATACCGAAACGGGCCACCCTGGTGCCTGGCCCTGGTTTACCTTTAGCCACCAGGCCGTTGCTGGTTTGCTGCTTCTCTCTCCCTGGCGTCCTTTCGCCACATTCCTCCAAACTGGTCTCTGCTGAAATTCAAACCGAGCTAAGATGGCCCAGCCCCCCAGAGGTAGTTAGACGCCTGGCCCCACTGATTGCAACGGGAACGAGGCATCTAAATATCTTTGAGCATCTGGGCCATCCGCACTAGGGGGTGGCCTGGATTTAGTTACATTGGTACAACTTTTGGGTGTGGACGAGGCCGTGCACAGGCGCCCGCCCAGACACGAGGCCGTAACTTTAGGTCAGTAACAACCATGGTCTGAACTCAACCCAGCTCCCCAAAAGCCAGGCAGCGTGTAGCCTACTGAGGCACCCACTGCTTCTTCCAGGCCTCCCTCCGAGTGAGAAATCAGACTGGATTCAATGCCCCGTCACAGCTCTACTTCTCGCAGCACCAGAGAGAGCAATGCCAGGCAGCCGCTCTGAAGGCCCACGCAGCGTAAGGACGTCACCAGTGCCCACGCAGTTTCAAGGAGGAGAAAACCCAAGTGCCTGGGCCCAGAGCAGGCTTAATTTCCTACAGCTTTACTGCTCTTCTTGGGTGAACATCCTGGAGGAGGCTTCATAGTAGTTGGAGGCTTCTCTGCTCCAGCTAGTGCAGGGCTAATGGCCGAGAGGGAAGGAGCGTCCATGTTAGGACATGAGCTTGCTTGGATGCTTAAGAAGTGCTCCAGCTCTCTTCAGGGCATTCGGGGCTTTTGAGGGTTGAAGAAACAATTCAACCATCTGCATTTTTCTGCCCTTGTCCAAATGGTTCATCTGGGAGCCTGCTACACGGAAGACCTGGGCACCACTACAGGTGGTGACGTCAGACAAACGATTCCCATAGTGCTTAGGGAACTGCAGAGACAGGGTTGATGGCCACCGGCGGCACAGATGGGGCCTTTCATGCTCGACAAGACCCTGAGCCCCTGGGTTACATAAGGCACAAGAGCTTTGGTCTACACTGGAAACGTACAGCAGCACAGCTGTGTCTGTGAAAAATCCACACCTCTGCCGACCGAACCCCCGGTGGAGACAGAAGAATTCTTCCATAGACCTAGTCACTGCCTCTGGGAGGGGGGTTAAGTACAGCACGGGGTAGCAGCTGAAGTGCAGACATAGGGCACGTCGACACCACTACAAAATTAAGTCGACCTAACATACAGCCACTGCAGTAATTACATCGCTTCTGCAGGTCCACGCTTCGCCCCTCGTGTTGGCCACGTGTGTCCTCACACCGGTTGAACTGTCTATGTGGGACGGCGTCTGAAAGCCAGCACCAGTCAACGTAAGCAAGGCCGTGTCCACACGGACACTGCATCGACCTTGTCTCCACGCCTCTCAGGGAAGTGGAGTTATTAAGGGGGCAAGTGACATTTTAGTGTCGACAGAGCTAGGTTGATGTAAGCGGCCTTGTGTAGACCAGAGCTGAGCCTTACTAACTTGACAAAGCCCTGCCTGGGATGATTTAGTTGGGGTTGGTCCTGCTTTGAGCAGGGGGTTGGACTAGATGACCTCCTGAGGTCTCTTCCAATCCTAATCTTCTAGGATTCTAACTTACTCCTGCCTGGAAGGGAAGACACTTCCTCCTCCTCCTCCATTAACACGTTAATGCCTGCCCGGCCCCATTGCTGGAGTAGAAGGGAGGATGCTGGGAGGGCTAACTACAGTAGAGCATGCGGTAGTAATACCCCCTAGGCGCCTGCACTTCCCTTCTTTAGATCACTGTTGAGTGTTTCACCTAGTCTGGTGGGCCAAGCCACTTCAAGCCAGTGTTCAGGGCACTGCATCACTCCCTGAAGGCTCCAGCTGTGTTTAGCTTCATACCTCCCTTCCTACCCAAGTTTAGAGCCTGCTACGTTCCTTATGCAGGGGCAGGGCCCCTGGTTTTGTTCAACCAGAAGCTGCAGGTGGGGAGGGGTTTTCTGGCTGTCACGTGCTACCCTGTCTCACCTGGGGACTGCTGCTGCTGGGTCTCCGCTCCTGTTGGACAGCTCTGTAATGCTGTAGGACGGCACAAATCTAAACAGACCCGAGGAGGGTGGGGAATCGACCACAGCTCCTAGACTCTGCTGCTGGGGAATGACACGCCCCCCTCTTTCCTCGAGACCTGTGGCACTATCTGCAAAGCCTCCACCAGGAAAGGCACGGCTTGCATTGTGCAGCAGACAACCTCGCTACTCCGAATTAGACAACAGCACCATGAAAGGGAGGTCCCAATGACCAGGGACACAGAGCCCATCCACAGACTCCAGGAACTGTCCTTCCCCTCGGCAGGATTGCTTCTGCGGTATCCCCGCCACACTGGCTCACAGCTGATGGAGAAAGCCCTGCTCTGGCAGGCTGGGTAGCCACCACGTCTTTAGCAGAAGAACAGTAGGCCTGGCTCCCTCCAGCGTTAGCCAAACTCCAGTGAAGGCCCACGTATCAGAACGAAAAAGACTAAAGCATCAGACACAAGAGATGCCTTCAAGGCGAACGACAACTCTCCATAGCAATGCAGCGTTTATTAGGAGCACAGCACATGTATTAAGTCAGCTACCCGGGGACGTGGGGGAGAAAGGACGCACTCGGAAGTGTCTGAGCAGAGTCTCGGTGCATTAGCCAGAGGACGGACGGACATTTCTGGCCACTCGTCGCTGATCCAGAGTACAGCAAGCCGTCCCCCTACGCAGCGAGGGAGCAGGACTGGGACAGCCCGAGTGCTTCGAAAGCGAGTTGATCAGCCGCCTAGGGAACACATCCCGAGCATGCCCTGGCTGCAGCAGGAGCGCTCCGGCGTCACGCCCGAGACCCCAGCATCAGGCCCCTTTGCTTATACAAAAATAACCTGCTCTCCAGAAAACAGACTGTACCGAGCACGTGACCCCCAAATCCAATGTTATTGCTCAGAACACGACAAGTGATTAGAGACAGGAATAAGGCAACAGGAATAAGTGCACTAGCCGCCCGCCAGAGGCCTGAGTGGGCATTCGCCGTGCATTGCACGGCCGGGACGCGGAGCCGGGACAGAGGCGAGTTACTGTCTCAAGCAGGCCTCGGTGACGCCCTGAGCCGCCAGCTCCGCCAGCACGTTGTCCAGGTAGTTGGGGTCGGGGTAGCCGTGGCCGCTGAGATTGGTGTCCATCTCCGTCTTGTGGTGGATCTCGTTCCACACCACCGTGTTGCTCTCGCCGGTCGTGCTGGAAGTGCCCACGGTGAAAATCAGACGCCTCTTCCAGGCCACCCTCAATAGATCCAGGACCTAGAGACGGCAAAGGGGAAAGCTCGATTATCCACCCAAGTCCAGGGCCCATTTCCCTCCCTGCAGTTCCCTCCTTTCCAGGCTCTACGGCCACATGGTGGGAGCGCTGCCCAAGTGGTGAAGGCAGCATGGCCTAGTGGTTGGGACAACAGGCTGCGAGTCTGGGCTCTATTCCTGACCTAGCTGGCGCAGATCACGTCCCCTCTCTGGTCCCGAGTTCCCTGGCTGTGCAATGCGGGGAAATGACACTTAACCCCTTTCGCCCGAGGATCTCGAAGCACTCTGCAAAGGTGGGTAAGTATCAGTATTAATGACCCGCAGCACCAGCAGGCCGACTTCCTTCCCTCCCAGAGAGGCAGGAGACGCAAGCCCTGCTCCCTCCGGAACCATGCAATATCCTCCATTTCTAGACATGTGTCAATCCTTAACAGTTACCCGTAGAGGAGACACAAGGAGGGGGCGGTGTCCGGATGAACTCCAGGGGGCAGATTTCTCCAGTGACATAGCTGGTTAAAATCTAACTGATTCCACAGCCTCCCTTATCAAACTGCTCCCTTACCAAAGGGACCCACCCTGCCAGATACTGAGTGCCAATACCCACTTAACTCAGTGGAAGTCCAAGGCACTCAGCCCCTGGCAGAAAACACTTCACGCCTCCTACGATCAGGCAGGATGTACCAGCCATGGACTAAGATTGCAAGTCACTTGTGGTTTGCAAACTTAAGAGCCACCACGTGAATTCAGTTACTGCACAGACAGGGAGTGAGGGCGTGGCTCTTGTAAGACTTGAAGTAAGTCCATTCAGCCCCACTGGAAAAAGGCCAGACTCCGGTCAAGCGCCGGTTACTGGCGAAGTCACCACTTGGATCAGGACTTGCATTACCTTTCTGCCCTTCTCGTTATCGGGAAGGTAACAGTACCGGGGAAAGCCTCTGGCCGTGTATGGCATTCCTGGGTTGGGGTGCTCCGGTCCCTGCAACAGATAAAGGCAATCAATCAATTCTGTACCAATGCCGGCTCCTTTCACAGGCTGACGGCACTGACTGATTTTTCCAACAACAGGGTGTGTGCAGGAGAACAGAACTGTGTAGACCTGCCCCCTCCCTGCTGCACCGAGTCCTGGGAGAGGAGGGGGGGGGTTTACCCCCCACCACGATCCTCCTCCTGTGGCACACCAGGCGGCCTCTCTGCTGCGAGTGAGAGCACAGGCGGACCACCTGGGAGACCTGGGTCCAGCCCAAGCTTGCTCAGCTACGTGACCTTGGGCAAGCCATGCCTCAGTTTCCCCATCTGGGAAAGAAGGGTTCATCTCTTCTCAACATCCTTCCATTGAGGGTTTTTCTATTCTCACTCGTCACCGTAATATCCGGGCACCTTCCATACTAAGTTAGCAGCGATGGCTAAGTCTCTGGTGGACTTCATGGAATCTCCGGTGTTTCTCCCTTTCCAAGGTGAAAAAGCTCAACGCTGCTGCTTAGGGCAGGACGCAAGACAGGTGAAAATAGTTCATGGCTACACAAATGCCCCATGTCAACCAGGCTAAGCAGCCCCCACAAGATATAGTCTCTCAATGGATCATTATGGGAGTCCGAGTGATGAAGCCAGCCTTGACAGTGCATTCTTAACCGTAGGTGTATGAATCGAATGCCCCACACAGCACAGAGGTAGTTAGTACATAGATGGATTTACAAGTGTGTTAGCAAGCTCTTTGGAAAAAATGTAGCGCCCAGATCCCCTGGGATCTTCCATTAGATAAACCCAAAATTGGGGTAGGTAAGAGGAGTTAAGGACATAGGACTAGAAGGGACCTCCTGGGTCAGAGGCTAGTCTCCTGCTATCAACCCCCATCATATAATCCCAGGCAGAAATTTATCAAGATCCATCTTAAAATTAGTTCTGTTTCTGGCCTCCACTAATCCTACGGGGAGGTTGTTCCGGAACCTCACTCCTCTGATGGTTCAAAACCTCCTAATTTCCACCCTACGCTTAGTCATGTTCAGTTTATCCCCATTTGCTCCTCTAGCTTCAAATTCTCCTCCTCCCTCCCTGTGGTCCACGAGGATCTGAAGCAGTCTAATCCAGGGGTGGGCAAACTTTTTGGCCTGAGAGCCACATTGGGGTTCTGAAACTGTATGAAGGGCCGGGTAGGGAAGGCCGTGTCTCCCCAAAGAGCCTGGCCCCCGCCCCTTATGTACCCCTCCCACTTTCCACCCCCTGAATGCCCCCCTCAGAACCCCTGACCCATCCAACTCCCCTGCTCCTTGTCCCCTGATTGCCCCCTCCTGGGACCCCCCCCCGCCCCTAACCGCCCCCCCTGGAACCCCACCCCCATCCATCCCCCCTTCTTCCTGTCCCCTAACTGCCCTGACCCCTATCCCCCCGCCCCCTGACAGGCGCCCCAGGACCTCCTACCTCATATCCAATACCCCCTGCTCCCTGCCCCCTTACCATGCCACTCAGAGCGCCAGGGCTGGCAGCCGTGCCACCTGGCTGGAGCCAGCCACACCGCTGCGCAGTCTAGAGCGCTGGGGCGGGCTGGCAGTCTAGAGCGCTGGGGCGGGCTGGCAGCTCTCGCAGCCTCACTGCCTGGTAGGAGCTTGCAGCCCGGCCGCCCAGAGTGCTGGTGGCACGGCAAGTTGAGGCTGCAGGGGAGGGGGGATAGCAGGGGAGGGGCTGGGGGCTATCCTCCCTGGCCGGGAGCTCAAAGGCCATGCAGGATGGTCCCGCTGGTCAGATGTGGCCCACGGGCTGTAGTTTGCCCACCTCTGGTCTAATCCTTTGAAGCCCAATCCAATCTTTTTTTTTTTTTTTTTTTTTTTAAACGCACACAAGCGTTGTGACACGAGTTCCACCGCGGCAGACACTCGCTTTAGTTCATGGTTCTGTTTGTTAGGCGCATCATGACAGAACCTAGGTGTCTCAGCCATGGAGCAGGGCCTGTACAGACAGAACCGGAGCTTACAGCTGCCCACGTACCTGAATTCCCCTGCTAATGGAGTACACGATCTGTATCGTCCCACAGTCCTGGTGGCCGGGAAGGGACTGAGTGAAAGTTGAAACCTCCATCTTCCCTTTCGGCTGAGTGCCGGTCTTTTCACCATAGATAGTTTTACAGGAGGGGCATTGCAAGCTGCCATCCTGTGGGTGAAAAGGGTCACCGTCAGTGGGATTTCACGACAGTCGTGAGGACACTGGCACTAGTATCTTATTGCCGTCCTGGGCCCTACTCATGGGTCAGGACCCCGCAGTGCTAGGTCTCATAGGGAAGAGTGGGCCGGGCCGGTGCAGTACCTTGTTCCCGTTGGCGTACATGGCCAGCACACAGAGCAGGTGGAAAGCGTGCTGGCATTTGGTCAGTTGCCCCACCGCTTCCGGCTTGATTGTCTTGCACTCACAGGCATCACTGTAGCCAGAGGGCGATGCCAGCTTTTCCATACAGATGATACAGTCCTTGAAACAGAGCAAGAAGAGACGCCATTTACCGTCAGCATCGGGCTGCATCGAACATTAGCTTTGCTGATGCATCAGCTTGCCAGAGAGACCATTTAGAAATTATCTTCAGTGGCATTAAAACCCCACTTTGAAGTCTGAGGAAGTCTCTGCCCTCCCCCCCACCCCCCAGAGCTTTTACCTGTTGGAAAACACTGATTCTTCTAGTTTGACTTGTCTATCAGTGTGATCTCTAGAGGCCTGTCCCTATAATCTAATAATAAAAGTATTTCTACAACACCTCCCATCCTGAAGGATCCCAAAGTCCTATACAGTAACTCCCCACTTAATGTCCTCTCGCTTAACGTTGTTTCGATGTTACGTCCTTGCTCCATTACAGAACATGCTTGTTGAAAGCTGTGCTTTGCCCCCCCCCCCCAGTACCTCCCGCCTGCCAACAGACCCCGCAGATCAGCGCCTTCCCCTTCCTCCCCCCCGGCCTCCTGCCCACGGCAATCAGCTGGTTTGCGGCGTTCAGGAGGCAGGGGAGGGAGGGGGGAGGCTGCGCACCGCGTCCTTGCTCCTCCCCCCAGCCTTCTGAACGCCACAAGACAGGTGATTGCTGCATGCAGGAGGTGGGGGGAGGAGGGGGAAGGCGCTGATCTGCAGGGTCCGCTGGCAGGCGGGAGGCGCCGGGGGGGGAGGAGGGGGGACGTAGGGGAGCTGGTAGGGGGGGCTGCCAGCCGGTTGAATACTGGTTTTAAATTGCATGTTTAAAATGTATATAATGCGTTTTGTCTGACCAAAAAAATGTCCCTGGAACCTACTGCCCCCACCCCCCATTTACATTAATTCTTATGGGGAAATTGGATTCACTTAACATCGTTTTGCTTAGTCGCATTTTCAGGACCAGAACTACAACGTTAAGTGAAAAGCAACAGAGGGTCCTGTGGCACTTTTAAGATTAACAGAAGTATTGGGAGCATAAGCTTTCGTGGGTAAGAACCTCACTTCTTCAGATGCAAATCATCTGAAGAAGTGAGGTTCTTGCATCTGAAGAAGTGAGGTTCTTACCCATGAAAGCTTATGCTCCCAATATTTCTGTTAGTCTTAAAGGTGCCACAGGACCCTCTGTTGCTTTTTACAAATTCAGACTAACACGGCTACCCCCCTGATACTTGGAACGTTAAGTGAGGCGTTACCGTACATACCCCCTGAAATCCTACCAACTAACGAGTGCCCAGCCCAAGCGGGGCTAGCCTCGAAAGGTTACACCCTGGAGTTGTTGGTGAAAGGTGGAGATGGGGGGACGAGACCGTTTTCGTAGCTACGGGATGAGAGCGCCCTGGAAAGCTGGGCCACCCCAATCTGGGAGCGGGGTTTGCTAGCTGGCCTCTGTCCATGAGCAGCCTACTCCTTTACAGATTAAAAGAAGCCAAACCTCTTCGCACTTGAGTATTAGGCTAAATAAGGAGGCAGCCTTGTATAACTTCCTATCTGAAGAAGCAGTGTGTATCCCTCCTCAGAGCTCCTGGAGGGAAAGCGGACTCGGGGGCACTGAAATGTATTTTGTTAGCTGCTGAGCAAGGCCGTTTTCCCCGGGAGATCTATGCAGGCAACATGCATTTGGAGATGCAAATATTCTGCAGACAGGTCCCATTGCAGCTGTCTCCTCCGAGCATTAGAGTCTGCACATGGGACCCTCTAAATAAATGTCCCAGCCTTTTGGGGCACTTTTACCAGTCTAAGGTCCCAAGTCAGCATCCATCACTGCCTCCCATTCATTTGGGCTGCTTCAAACTCTGGCTGTGGTGGAGTCTGGAGAAGCTCCAGTTCACACACACCACGGAAAGGCAGAGAGCAGTGGTGTCCCAGGGTAGGAACAGGGACCCTGGAGTGTCACTCACATGCGTTGTTCGGTACTGTCTGAGAGCTCAAGGCAGCGTACAGGCCTTGCAGATACAAGATATTCCCACCAACAGGCCTTTATTGTTGACAAGACCGTTAACAGGGGGTCCATTGGGAAGTCATCTATGGGCCAGACCCTCAGCTGGTGTGCGTGAGCATAGCGTCCGTGACGTGACCAGCGGAGGATCTGGCGAACAGTCTAAAGAACTGTGTAGGTTTCACACGAGCCTTTCCCAATATGCAGTAAGGCGGACTCTTATCCAGCCCACAACTGCTTTCGTTTCTTCCATTCTTCCCCCCTTTGGGGGAAAACGCTGTGGTCAGAGACTCCTGTGATTCCTCGCACTCACCTCATCAGCGGGGGCTCCTCTCAGCTCTTCCAAGTATTTCCTCACCACCTGCTCAGGCTCGCTGGGGGTCACTGAAGAAAGGGAGGGAAGAAAGAAAAAAAAAAAAAAAAAAGACCATAGGGAAATAAAGATTCCAGGAGGTACAACATGAGCGAGAGGCGGCTGAGGAGGGAGGAAAGCGAAGCAGTGGCAGGCCGGCCTGCCGAGGAAAACGGTTAAGGGTTAGAGTTGGAGCAAGTTAGTTCAGCAGGGGCCATTCTGACTGGTCAGCGCTACTCTACTGAGGGCTCAGATGCTACAGGTGCAGGAAATGTGTCGATCTCAAGGCCAAAACAAGGGCCCAATGCTGACATAGTCAGACGTCTTGCAAAACACAGGCCAGAAAATGTCACCCGGTAAATGCCAAAGAGATAAAGAATCGGGTTGTAAAAGCTACCACTGCGCGGGGCGAACAGCCGCGGCTCCGTCTGAAGTCAATGGGAGCTGCGGATGCTCAGTCACTCTCTAGTCTGCCGATACTTTGCTGTCCTCTGCTCTCCCCTCATACTAGACACTGGCTCCTTTCAAATACCAGTATTTTGCAGCCCTGTGTCTCAAGGGCCACACACACTGCAATGGTGGAAGTGTCTCATGGATCCTACATCATTAAAAAAAAAGCATCACACGGACACATACTATATAGATAGTACATATTTAGTCTGAAAACCATTATCTATATGCACTAGGGCTCTCGTACCAAAGAGAGCCGGGCAAAAATCTTAAGTGAAGACACAGCCAAGGTCAGATCCAGCAAGTGTCAAGGTGTTCTCCTTATGCCACGAAGCAGCACAAGAGCGTCATAAGTGTCACTGCTGGAGATTGCATTCCTAGCAGGAAAGCAAACCCTTCTTTGGAAAGGAAAGGGCCTTTCTTGTGAACGTCTCATGGCTGATCTTGGCCGGCACCTCCCATGGAGCACAAGTCACTGGGGTTTCTAAAATAAGCGGGTTTCTGAATAAAATGAACGCAAGTCTCCAGAATTAACAACTGGGCAGAGGCCCAGCTCCACAAAGATACTGAGGCATCCCACTGATTCCATGTAAGTTGTGCCCAGGTACCTTTGAGGATCAGGGCCTGAAATCCTTATATTGACCAGAGCTCTCCTTAAGCCGAGAGCCGGTGCAAGCGCGTATGCCCCACTGCGGTCCCAGGGCTTGCCCTTTAACACAGGAATGGATTTCCTCCCTGCTGGTACCTCAGGGCATCCCTCCCTCCCCATCCACCACCCTACCTGGACTCTGGTCTGGGACCACCCCTGGACTGGGGCGGTCCAGTGCTCTTCACTGAGCTCACCTACGTGGCAGAGAACACATAGTGCCCCAATGGTGGGCACTGGTCCATGCGGCTCTGAATGGAGACTTCTGGCCCCCCTCAGGTAGGACATCAAACAGCCGTCAAAGACCAGCTTCTTGCCATTCCAGCATGGGCCGTGGGGCCAGCCGCTCCAGACCAGCATGGTTATGGTGGCATTTCACCACACTCCTTCCCACAGGTGAAACCCCCCAGGAGGCTCCCCCACCCCTGCTCTGAAACATCATAATAAAATAACAACAACAACATATGGAAATATATCTATCTCCTAGAACTGGAAGGGACCCTGAAAGGTCATCGAGTCCAGCCCCCTGCCTTCACTAGCAGGACCAAGTACTGATTTTGCCCCAGATCCCTAAGTGGCCCCCTCAAGGATTGAACTCACAACCCTGGGTTTAGCAGGCCAATGCTCAAACCACTGAGCTATCCCTCCCCATGGAGAAAAGGAGGAAGAATCCCAAGTCATGGTCCTGACCCAGCCCATGTGTAGGAAGAGAATGAACTCCTCCCTTTGTACCCAGGAGATGGGATGAACCACCCTTTCCCCCAATGGCAATGCCACCCCCAAACACGCACACAAAGCTCAGGTGGCATTTCGCAGACCGCCCCGTGAGCTGCCTGCTGAATGGGTTTGGCAGAGGGACCTCGGGGCATCCACTGAAATGCAGCTCGAGGGTCACCTGCTCTAGCAGACACCTTGACCCTGCAATGCAGCACTCAGGGGGCCATAGAGGACAAGAGGGCTCCATTAAGCAGCTCCCTTGCCTCCCAAACGGGTTAGACTGGGATCGCTCCTTGCGGGACGGGGGCGCTCAGGAAGCCCCCACCACACAGCTGGGAGCCAAGAACCTGAGACGGGTCCCACAAGCCAGGGGAACGTGGGCCGGTGCCCCTCGCGCTATCACCAGGTGCCACGCGACCCGATGGCAGGGCGACAAAGCTCCTTACCAGTAACCGTGTCCATCATAGACGCCATCAGGCTCTTCCACCAGCCTGTAAAGGGAAACATTTGCACAATCGACGTTATGACTCCACCTAGCAGAGGGCAAAAGAGAGGACTAGTCACTCAGCTGGTCTAGAGCCCTCGGCCACTCCCTCCCCACTCAGCCCTTCTGTAAAGCCGAACAGACCTACGGACGAGAGGGGGGCCAGAGGGGTGCTGGGTGGGGGAAGAGGAGTGCCATGACAAATGCTATTACCAGTAAGTAATTCTTCCTTGCCCCTTCTCCTCTTCCTCCATCCCAGCCAGTAAAGCTAGAGGGGCCCACAGGACCGGGCAAAGGCAGCTTTCAGTGAGGAACTCAGGCCTACCATCAGGCAGAGGGGCTGACGCTCCAGGCCCCTCCGCCCAAGAGGACACCATGTTCTCAGTGTCCCTGGAAGGGGACTCTGGGGATCTACGTTGGCTGGCTCGGAGCGTCCCCGGGTCAGGTTTCCTCAGTTTACTACTCCAAAAGGCATTTCCCTAAGTACCGCAAACATGCCCTGTGCACCTCCTGCAGAGTCCCCAAGAGTGAAGGCTCAATACAGCACTTCCACCTGCGTGACCCTGTCTTCTTCCAATTCTACCACCCTGTTAACCCCACCACTGTAGGGCGGGATGCAGGTTCTCGGGCTCAGGTGTGGCCAAGAGCAGTATCTCTTAAGGCAACTCAAACGACCCTACCGCCAATGAACAGGCCAGACTAGGTTCCAGCACTCTCCCCGACAGCTCGGAAACGCTAACAGGAAAACACAGGAGTTACAACTTATTTTGGTCACTGAAGAGAGCAGTTGTGGTTACACAGGGATTGGGTCTGATGGGCACCATTCCTGCAGAGTCACTTTTCAGAGTAGAAAGTAGTTTTAGGAAGCGGATAGAAAGGACCATCCACTTTTATGCAAAGGTGACATTCCTTGATCAAGTGGGCAAAGGTTCCGCTGCCTCAGGTCCCTCCCTTCGCTCCGGATGTCAGACAAATTGGTCTCTTCAGTTCTTGAAGACCTGGTTTTGGGTCACAAAGAACTCCAGGGGCGCTCGACAGCCAGGACAGCTTTCACCCGGAAGACGTGGCCAGATTCAAGGCTACATACTGACCAATGAGAAAGCGTGAATGAATAACCCTTCTGGACAGTGAGAGGGGAAGATGAAAAGCTACCTTGTCTGGTAAGAAAGATCAACGTGTAACGATTCCGTTGCATCTGCCTTCCGGGATTAAGAAAGAGCAATTGAAAGGTTACTTTCTGAGGGCTAATTCGGACTTGCATTGAAGTCAATGGCTAAACTCCCACTAATATCAAAGGGACCAAGATAAAGCCCAAGGCCTGTAGCTCCAGGCAAACCAGTCCCATCAAGACAAGAGACCCCCCCGCTCCCGCAGCAGAGTTATGCTAGCAACAAAGAGTTTCTAGCTGATGGTCTGGAACAGAGATTCCTAGATTTTAAAGGCCAGAAGGGGCCATGACGACCCTCTCGTCTGACCTCCTGAAGAGCACAGCACGGAGAACCTCACCCAGTGATAACTGCAGCAAGCCCATAACTTCGGACATGAAGGAATAAGCACAAGAAACTAAGGTCCAGCCAGGCTCAGGATCCCCCCAGCACGAATGGCTGCTGTACTGTTTACACCCCCACAGGGCTAGTCCGTGAGGAGCCTGGTCTTAAGGAAACCCCACTGCACGTTGTGAGACGGGTTTGGGGACCAGGAGCTCAGGCCTGTGCCAAGAAATCCCATCCTCACGCTGCCAGCCATCAGATTTCCTGAAGTGGAATGCTCGGGGGGAGGGGGAAGAGAAGAAGTGAGGGAGATCTTCCTGACTGACCTGACAAGTAGGCTCAGGGACAGAAAATAGGGTTACCATATTTCCACAATCAAAAAAGAGGACACGGGGGAGCCCCACCCTAGCCCCGTCTTCCCATCCACTCCTTCCCACTTCCCACCCCCTGACTTCCCACCTCAGAACCCCAACCCCCCCCCCCCGCTTCTTGTCCCCTGACTGCCCCCTCCTGAGAACCCCCCACCCTAACTGCCCCCCAAGGACCCTACCTGTCCTCTGACTGCCCATAGGTGGCAGGTCTGTAGAAATTTTGGTGGTGCCCAGAACCCGCCCGCCACCACCTGCCTAAGGCTCTGGGAGGGGGGTTGGGTGGGGGGAGGAGGTCTGGGGTGCAGGTCCTGGGCTGGGGATTAGAGTGCAGGAGGGGTGCAGAGTGCCGGCTCTGGGACAGAGTTTGGGTGCTGGGTGCAGGCTCTGGGCGTGCAGGAGGGGGTGAGGGGGTGCAGGCTCTGGGATGGAGTTTGGGCGTGAGAGACGGTGCAAAGGGAGGGGATGCAGGCTTTGGGATGGAGTTTGAGGGCAGGAGGGGTGTGTGGGGAGGGGGTTTGGGACGGAGTTTGGGGATAGGAGAGGGTGCAGGGGTGAGGGCTGTGGGTCTGAGGGGTTCATGATGCAGGAGGGGGCTCACGGATGGAGCAGAGGATTAGGATGCGGGGGGATGAGGGCTGGGGCTGAGGGGTTTGGGGGGTTGGAGAGGCTCAGGGCTAGGGTGGAAGGGCAGGGTAAGGGCAGCCTGCCTTGCCATTAGTGGATGGGGGGCATTAGGAACCTGGGGCAGCAGACAGCAGTTGCTGCATGGAGCAGGGTAGGAATGCGCACAAGCAGGCAGGGGAGAGGGGCCCGCTGCTTTCTTTCGGCCAGGGACAGAGGGGGGACCCGCGGGGGGAGTGGGCGGTGGCAGGTGGAGGCCGGGGCCCACTCCAGGTAGGGCTGGGGGAGAGACCCAGCTCCAAATATTGCTGGAGCAGGGCCCCTGGCCCTGGATATTGCTGGAGCTCGGGCACCACAAAAGAATATAACCCGCCCCCCCCCCCAGACAGGCCCATCCAACCCTCCCCTTGCTCCCTGACTGCCCCCGGGACTCCCCTTACCATACCCATGCCGGCTCCACGCGTAGGCAAAACACGCTGCAGGTGGGACTGTTTGTGTAGTTGCGTGGCAGGCAGCTGGGGGGGTGGGTGGGTGGGGGAAATCAGGGGAGGGGCTCTGCCTGCTGGAGGCCAATGGGAGCGACACAATCAGGCCCAGCCGCCCAATCACCACGCCGCACTCTGCATGGAAGGGAGGGAGGGGGAAAAATCCTGGACCTTTTAACCTTGTTACCAATTGCTCCCGGACAGCTATTTAAAGACACAAAAGCCGGACATGTCCGGGGAATAGGGACGGATGGTAACCCTACAGAAAACCATGATGGCCAGAGCCAGCCTGGGACTGAGCAGATGGCAAGGGCCCTGCCTCAGTTTGCTTCTTACTCTCAGAACAGGAGGAGGGAGCAGGAGGCTGTTCCCAAGGACCTCAGTCAGATAATGGCTTAAAGGGTCTGGCGAAGACGCTTAGCATCTCCGCTTGGCCAGTACAGATGCGATCTAGCTGGGCAGTTTCTGGGCTCATCCCAGAATTAGACCTTGACAAACTTAGCACCCCGCTCCAGGGGAGCACAGACAGTCCCATGGACAGGAAGTAGCGGCTTGGCACAGCCACAAGAACTGGGGAATCCCAGGAATTCCCCCCTCCAGCGGTGGGTATAACTGCCTGTCTCAACAAGCCAAGCCACAACGACCACACAGGGAAGCCTCGGTGGCCAGGCTAAAGCTCACGCTCCTAGAAGGCCGAGACACCCCACAGAACCCTCCAAGATCCTAACTGAGGAATGCTCGCACTTATCAGCTGGGCCTAGAGGAACCAGAAACCCACCGCAGCACAAACTGATACCAAGGTCCCCACTCTAGGCAGGTCCATACCTGAGATGGCATCAGGAACCTGTGAAACAGACACTTCAGATGATTTCAATACAAATAGCTCAGAGGCTCCTCACCAGAAGCCTGCCTGTGTTAAGGAACCCTTCTGAAAGAAGGCTCTGCCGCCCCCCACCCCAGATCGCAGCTGGACCCAATTTCTGAAAGGAAGCTGCTTGCACTGACCTTTGAGGGAGCTATTAAGAGGAAGAAGATTCACCTGTGGGAGAGGCCATCCCTGATTGGGGAGGAGCCATGGGAGATTATAGGGAGGAGTGTGTTTGGGGGAGCAGACCAGGATTACTCAGAGAGTAAACACTCTCCTTGTCTTAACTGATAATGCCACTCTTGTATTCAGCCTTGCTGAGGGGAGCCAGGGGCTGGACTGGCTCAGGGAGGGTTGTGTGGTAGAGGAAAGATGTGTTCCTTCCTCATGGAGTTGGTCAGTCGGGATCTTCATGAAGCTCCTAAAGACGCCAACCCAAAGGTGGGGGATACAAGTGACCAGCTGCCAATCACTTGGCTAGGTGGAGAGGGGCGAATACACATCCTTCAAATGAAGCCAACAAAAGTAATCCTTAGGGTACCGACCTTGGGTCTATTCCCAGCTCCACCACAGGCTCATCTGTGTGACTCTGGGCAAGTTCCTAGCTCATTCTCCAAGTCCCTAACTCCTCCCCCCTCCCACGGACCTTTGGGCTCTCTGGGCTGACCGGCTCTCTCGGTATGAAGGATCACTGTTCAGGGTCTGGATATGCTTGTGCAGGACGGCCCTGACCCCAAGTGTTGGTGGACTGTGAGGTTTATCCTGGCCGTGTCCTGGGACAGAGCATGAAGAGAGAGAGGAGACAGAGATACAGGCAAGGATGAGGCCCTGACGTTTCTCGGTCTTCTCCACTACAGCTCGGTTCTTTAGGGAAGGGCCATGCCTTGGCTCTTCCGGTGGGCCTGAGCTCCAGCCCTTTAACCGTAGGTGGGGTGACATACGCAGCAAGTGTGAGCCCAGGGGACTCGGAAGGGATCAGCGAGAGGATCTACCCCGTGCCCAACGGGCTGGTAAAGCAGCGTGTGTATCTTCAGGTCTCTCTTTCCAGCCTGCTGAGATTAGATCCGGCTGCTTGTGCTCCTGCCGTCCTAGAGAGGGCGTAGTCGCCTCTATGGAAGCTGAGACGCTCCTTTACTTTCTAGCGCTCACGTTTGGTGGGAGCAAGACGGCACCATTCACGGGAGCCTTCGCTGCGATTCTGCTGCCCTCTGAATGTTCGTAGCCTGGCGCTTGTCCAGAGGAGATAGAGGTAGGGGGTGCTGGGCTCCTGGCACCAGGAGCACTGTGAAAGTCTTACCCAGCAGCTTATTTGATGGCTGTAGACTTGGGTTCTTCCCCCAACCAATCGCCACCTCGCCAGGGCTAAGACAAGCTGCCAGCAGGTCGCATGGGATGAGGAAGGGGAAGGGGAAGGAACTCTGCCCAGCCATGCTGTCAAAATCATCTCCCTGCACATCTGGACTGGTCTAGCCCCAGGGACATGGAGTCTAGCCTCTCGGAGCCAAAGGGAGGCCCTCGGGTGGCAGGAAAATCTCAGCTTCAGCCAGGGGTAGACACTGGGGGGAGGGGTGGGTGTTTCCAGCTGCTTGGTACCAGCTGGCAGGAGCGGGAAGGTTGAGTTACCCTGCGTGGGTCCAGGAGTGTTTCCAAGCAACTCCCCCGCTCCCCCCCAATTCACAGGGGCAGCGCCTGCACCCGGACCAGGCTGACTCTCTTTGGTGCCAGAAGGGGGAGACCCGGAGCGGAGCAGCGCTCGCTATGGCATGTGCTGTCAGTCCCCTCTGCCAGTCCCAGGGTGAAGAGAGGGGTCCCAGCTCCCCCTGCCCAGCACTTACCCTGCCAGAAGATCCCCGGAGGGGAAGGGGGGGCGAGGATGTTCTTAGAAGGCAACTGCCACTTTAGCCCAACAGCTGTGGAATGCAGGGGCTGGAGGAGCTGGGGAGGGGATTGGGTTCCACGCAGAGCTGGCAGGTGGGACCAGCCGAGCAAGGGCAGTAAATCTCTCAGGTGGTTGTGGGTGCTGCGAAGACAGCGGCTCCAGCTTTCCTTGCAGGGAAACAAGCCTGCTCTGCAGGTTCTGGGGCAGGCTTGGGGGCAGACAACCGGCCCACAGGCTTGGGAAGCGCTTTGAGATCTATGGCTGGAGAGCACAGGCTGAACCCTAAGGAGTAGATCAGTTACGTGCCTGGCTGCAGGCGATGCTCAACAGCGCCCACTTCTTCCAAGGTGGCCCAGTCTGATAGCACCTCAAGGCCAGTCTCAGGCCCATGGCTGGGATCTTGAGCTCTCACTGTGGGATCAGGCACCAGATACCTCACCCTGGAACGTTTCCTTCTGGGCTGTTCCCTTTTAAGAGTCTTCTTGTCCTCTGGGCTGGGAGCTGGAGAGGGAAAGGAGGCCGACATGGAGAAGGCGGCAAAAGGACAGAGGGAAGCAGATGCCTGGAGTTACGCCAGCAGCCAGGTCTGCTTAGGAGGCACCATAACACCATCGCCCACAGTGTGTCCCTTTCTACAGCACAAGCCAAATGAAAGCTGTTTGCGAGATTCACCCACGTGCGGAAATACCGAGGCCGCTCCTTGCTCAAACCTTCTGCGGCCCAGACGCATAAACCCTGGGTTCTCCCGAACGATTAATGGAGCACCACACCGGAGCGTGGGCTTTTACAGAGCAAATAAGGAGAGATTCCCCGCCCAGAAGAACCCCCAGTCTCTGTTAAAACGAGGACAGGAAGAGTAGGCAAACGCTACAGAGAGGGGCTAGGACAATGGGGTCATGCAGAGACTTCGAAAGCTAGGATGTGTCTTGCTGGTTACAGCGGCTGGGACCCCCCACCTCAGAATACTGATGGTTTTGCCATCTCACAAGCTGGAGACTAGTTCCTATGATGACTCCTCTGAGCCTGGGGTATAAAATGATCCTACACTCCTGTGCTGCTGGCCCTCTGACGCCTGTTGCTACAAATGACACCAGCTGAATTCATAGCCTCTCACGGTCTCTTTTCGCTTTGCAGCTCTGCGCTGATGGAGGGGAGCAGGGTTTTTGCTGGCCTCAATGCTGCACAGACCTGAAGGCCCCGTAGGAATGGGTATGTAAAAAGGCATCACAATTTGGCAGGATGTAACCTAGTGTCCATAGGGAGGAGCGGCTTGGGTCACCCTAGGCAATCCCCTCTGGCACTGCGCCATCCCACAGCACCAAGACGAAGATGCCAACAGGGGCGTGTTTGAGAGCAAGGGGCCCCCCATAGGTTCTCTCTCCTGCTTGGAGCAGGATGGATTCATTCACTGGAGGACTGGCTGGTTTTCTACCAAAGAGGCACCAGATTTTGGCACAATATCCCCATCCATTAGTATTATGCCAATAATTCCCATGAGAAGCTACAAGAGCCCTGAGAAGCTCCCTGCAAAGCTAGAGCATCGGGTTCAAGACAGCTGGAGACAGGTTTTCAAAGATCTCTGCCCCCATATAGGCACCACGGTAGGTGACCAGGTTCTCCAGGAGATATTAGTGTGCCTCATGCAGGCCAGCTGCTTAGCTCTTTTGAAAATTCAGCCCCAATCGTGGGTGCTGAACATTTGGGAATTTGGAAATTTTGAAAGAGCGCTAAAAGCAGAGACCTAAGCAATGATGATACCTACCAAGAGGTCAAGACACAAGCGGAGAACAACCACATTTGATTCAATAGATGTACCACCTTATATTACCCCAATCGGTACCTTAAGGATATTTGCTTCGAGGCCTTTGTCCAAATCTTCTTTAATCTACCCCCACCCTGGTTCATAGAATCTCAGGGTTGGAAGGGACCTTAGGAGGTCATCTAGTCCAACCCCCTGCTCAAAGCAGGACCAATCCCCAGACAGTTTTTTACCCCAGATCCCTAAAAGGCCCCCTCAAGGATTGAACTCACAACCCTGGGTTTAGCAGGCCAATGCTCAAACCACTGAGCTATCCTTCCCCCCTAAACACTCTTCCATGGCTCTTTGGAGTCAACACTGGGTTGAAAAATACTCTAATAATGTTGTCTGTCTCCCACTGGTCCTTTGTTCTTTACTGATCATTTGGGAAGGGAAGAAAGGTTCAGTGTTCCTTCGTTTAGAGGCGTGAGGATAAATTATTTTCCTAACGCTGCCCAGTTGCTGGCGCGAGTAGGAGGTTTATAAGATGAGGACTTTCCAGGGATAACATTTAGCAGCTGTGTTTTGGAGGCTTACAGCAATAACGCACCTCCTTCTGGAGATTAAAAGGAGCCATATGGTTTGCAGCAGCTATTATTTCACACACGACACATGGAGACGTTATTTCTAATTAAAGTCAGGGAAAGGGATTTCTCCCCTCCCCCAAATATTTTTGCACAGCGTTCTCCTGGTTTTGAAGCCAGGGGATTTAAGCTTCAGCTACACTGAGGGCTTGCACACGTCACTGGGGTGTGAATAAGTCCCCTCCCTGAGTGATGTCACTTACACCGACCTAAGCGCAGGTGGGGACAGCGCTATGGTGGCAGAAGAGCTTCTCCTGCCGCCCCCCGCGGAGGTGGATTTGTTGCGCTGACGGGACGGCTCTCTCCCGGCGCCATAGAGCGTCTGCACTACAGATGGAGCGTTTCTAGCGTAGACTCGCCCTCCACCGAAGAACCCGGCTGGGCCTGACGTTTCCTGAAGCGTGCTTTAGGGCAGTCGGTTTTTCCTGTTCTTTGGCATGGATGATTCCTTGTGTGGAGTTTTTATTTTATTTTCCTCTTGCTAATCCCATGTCTCTAGTGACCTCAGAGGAAGGACCTCCCTTGAGGCAATCGGGAGAAGCTAGAAGACCAACGAGGCACGGGACCCTTGGTGGAGGAATCCTTCCCCATTGTAACAGGGTGCTCGGTCCCTTTAAGAAGGAGTTTTGAGCCCCCGCACCCCCATTCAGCTCTTTCCAGGGGCGTGAGTGTGAAATGAACCACGTACAGAAGGAGGTTCACTTTCCTTTAGTTCATCACTGCCACGGTCTGCAGCTTTCTGCCCACCGAAGGACAACAGGCAAATGCTTACACCCGCCTGAGAGCTGGCGGGGGTGAGTTGCTGGACTATGACAGGCGATGGATTAGCCACGCCCCCATGGAAACACAGGCCAGCAACTGGGAACATGAGGCACAGAGACAGTGCAACCCCACCCTGCTCCTGCCCCCCAAAAGCCCCCCTCAGGAGAAGCGGGACAAGCAGGGAAGCTATGGCTGAGTGCTAGCTAGCGAACCTTGTGCTACGAGACATTGTGGTTGTGCTGTACTCTACCATAACCTTGGCTGTGTCCTCTGGTCTCTTCCCCCAGGGAAGGACGAGCATTCAATTTAATCTACCCTATGTGGGCTGCTGGACCGGTTTTCTCCATTGAGCCAACCTAGGTGGTAGGTTCTGAGACAACCAGGAACAAGAAATGCTGGGGGGGGGGATCTAATCTCGAGGTACTCACTGTATTACTTTCCCCTTTGCATTGATGGATTCCGATTCTCTTGCAGAATTAGTGCTGTAGCTTTATACTAAGGTAAAAATGTTGTGTTCTCTGTTTGACATAAGGTAGAAATGCTGAGGCAACCTGAAATGCACTAGCTGTATGATTCATCTATACCAGAAAATCAGCGGCAGAACTGAGAGAACAACAGGGTATCCGCTAATTATCTTCCTCAGTCAATACAGGCTGGGCATTTGCAGAAGAGCACCATAATCCAGTTTGGGCTTCTTCAACTCTTTCTTTTCAACAGCATGTAACTTGGAATTGCTGATGCACAGCCCTGATCTCTTCATTAAAACGCTCTGTGTGATCAGCTGTGAAATCCCGCAGCGCTGCTATGGAAACAAACTGCCACAACACAGGCATTTGGGGTGGCTAATGTAGGACTTAAAACCAGCCATCAGAGAAATTGACAAAGTTCAGCCTCCTGGGTGCTAGGATGCTAGAAGCGACTGATGTTTAGGTTCAGAAAGCAGCCCACTACCACGCCTCTAGGCGCCTCAACAGAGAGATTCGAATTATTTACACGGTTTACTGATGCCTTCACGCAAGGATGCATCAGTTTACAAATCTCTCTGGAATACAAGAATGGGTGTGTTTGTCATACAGCAATTTATGAAGCATAACAGGACCAACGGGATAAAACTGTCATTTCTGATCTTTACAGCTACCAGGTCTACAAAGAATGACTGGGCAAAAGAATAATTACAATGAAACACACCCTTCAAGTAGCCCTGGTTTATTTCCATGGCAGTAATGGCTAAGGATCTCCAGCAGGGACAGTTTAATCCCAGGGAGCTGAATGAATAAATCATACTCCTCTTCCAGGCTGGAGACACCCAACTGTTGTGTATTAATATGGGACATCTGTGCTGGAAAAGGCCTGGCTAGGGAAGTAGGTCCATGCAGCACCCCTCAGACCATGCCCCATTCCATGAGCGATCATTCGCCCACTGACGTGGTACCACCCCTCACTCTCTTTGCTTCAACAAGAGGCTGGAAGAAAAGCTTGTATTTCCTCCAGCAGACAGAGGTGCTGGTACCCTGAGGAGGGTTGGTCCATGCGAGTTACCCGGCGGGCAGTGAGGTGAATTCCCACAGTCGGGCTGGCAGGCAATTGGCAAGTCCCAGCAGGCAGACTGGGGCAGGAGGATTCAGCTAAGCGTGTGTAGTCTAGGGCCAGCTCCATGCAATGTCAGAAAGCCCCCAGCTATTCCCCTGCCAGGCTGGAACTGCTAAACTCATTCAGTGACTCACACATTTGGGCCCAAGGCATGGCTGCGGGAAGCACGGCTCCATATTTGGGCTCAGTGAAGCTAACAGCTCTAGGCTGCACGTGAGGATCACTACAAAAGAGATCTCAGCCAGGGCGGAGCTAAACGCCCTCAGCAAATGGGGGAGCATGCCTGCTTTCCCAGGGGGGCCCTAGGGCAATACACACATGCTCCAGCTGGATCAGATGGAAGGAGCAGGGCTAATGGATTAGGCAGGAGGGCGACATGACATCCGTCATGGAAACACTGACCCCTCTGTTCTCCCTGAGACCGACACCCTCCTCCCCCTTCCTCTGGCCCTTCTGTCGGCTTCCTGGCTCATTCCCCATCACCTTGAAACTCCCAAGCCCTGAGTCCGGCACAGCACCGTCTTCAGCCCACTGTCCTGGCCCCATTACCACCCCTCCCGCCCTGCAACGTGACGTCCACCGAGCTCCTGCTTCACAACCAGTCAGTCACTCATAGTGCGATGGTGCTTAGAGGCTCCCCTTGCGCTAGGCGCTGTACAAACCTACCGTCGCTGCCCCACAGAACTTACAATTGGACCGAGCTAGGAGGATCTGTCTAGGGCCGGAGCCTCAGCTGGGGTAAAGGAGAACAGCTCCATTGAAGTCAATGGGGCTATGACCAGAGTTTAGACCTAATCACCCATTACACCCGCCACACCCGTTCATTGTGCTCGGCCTGTTTCAGCCCCGCCTGGTGCTCTCCTCCACCCTGTTCCTTCATGCTGCTCCCTGTCTGTGGGAAACCTCCAGCAGGCCAAGCAACCTCACTCCCTCTTCAATTCCTCCAGCTGCAACTTGTCCTCCTCGGCCTTTAATGCAGCTTGAACTGCAGCAGAATAATTCAGAGTCCTAAACAAGTCAAACTGGGACCCAGGGAGCCCAATTTAAGCTTGTGGGCCCAGATCCTCACAAGAATTTCAGCCCCCAACTCCCATTGAAATCAATTCAGTGCCTAAATACCTATGAGGATCTGGTCCTCAGTCACTTTGAGGGCATCTTCCCGCCCCCCAATTAGATCAGAAGCACGTTGGCACAGGCACTCCTCTCTGTATATGGGTGAGAAGTGCCAGGCACCTGTTTCAATCCTCCACATTCTGTAATAATTAATGCCAGGAGCTCAATGCCCACACTGCCAGGGCGGAGCTCTTCACCCAGCTCGGCCCTTCGTCACAGCTCTCCATTTCCACGCTATGCCTCTTCTCCACCTCTTCTCTCTTGTTCCTCCTGCCCATTCCGAAGTCTGGTGTCCCCCACTCCTTGCTCACCCTCCCTTCCGTCCTCTCCTCTTCTGTTTCGCAGCCTGGTCTCTCGGTCCCCTTTCCCTTCTCTTCTGTTCCCCTCCTTTCATTACTCCCCCAGCATCACTCGCCTCCTGGGGTGGTGTATGCTCATTCCATCTCCCTCTCTAGTCCCCTGATCTTCACCTTTCTTTCCCCCCATCCCTGCAACCCACTTCCTCCTTCCCTCCATTGACTGCCAAGATCTCCAGTATCTCTCCCCCCCACCCACGTCTTCATAGAACCTTTTCCCTCTGCCCCTTTAGTGACCCCATTTGGGTTTCCAGATAGGAGGGGTCGCCAGTGGCACATGGTTGGACAAACACCTGTCAGGGAAGGTCTAGGTGTACTTGGACCTGCCTCAGCACAGGGGGCTGGACTAGATGACCTCTCCAGGTCCCTCCAGTCTGACATTTCTATGAGTCTATGCTGCTTAAACCTACTGTGTTGCCTCTCAGCCCTCCTCCCCCATTTGCAAACAGCCCAAAGTGCAGAATGGGGGAGGGGGCCGCACTCTGATGGGAGGCGTGGCCAGGCAGAAGTGGCCCATCCCCATGACACTCCCTTGCAGCTCAGGCTGCAGCTTTGGGTACAAGACCCGTTCTTTCTGATACTGTAGTTCCACGCCAGGTGCCCTCTTCAGGCAGAAACCTGGGCCCAGCACCTTCACCCAGGCCGAGCGGCTTAGCTTGGGCCGGGAAGGGAAACTATCCCAGTGGCTGGGCTGGCAAGTAGAGTCAGCACACTAGTGCCAGGATGGAATAACCAAGATTTCCACCTTAGCTCTACCGTTGGCTTTTCCCCATGGTAGAGCCCGGGGCTGGGCTGGCACACACAAACACGCAGGCCCGGCTCTCCGGTGGCTTGTGAAACAATGACCTCCACAAAGCTGCTTGGGAGACGGGGAAGAGCAGGAAGCGGAGAAACCACGGGGGAGATGACTAAGCCTTGCAGCAGGGCCCCGGTAGCTGCTACTGCTGGGTAGAGATACTGGAATCCAACAGGCAGCCGGCCCCGTTCCACCTACTCAACCCAATGCTGAGCTGTAGGAAGTGGGTTTAACACATTTCATCCAGCAAAGCCCTAAATGGCCAGGGACTGAGCTGTCTGAAAGGCACCTCTTTCCCTGTGCTCAGGGAGGACCAGCAGGGCCACCCAAGCTGAAGACCCACTGGAGAGCAGCTGAAGGATGTATTCCACAAGGGGCCCCCCCCAACTCTGGAACTCACCAGCTCCCTGATCAGCAAGGGACCCCAGCACACTGAGTCCTGGGCCATGACTCTCTTTGGTGCTACAGTAATACAAATAATAGATAGTAATCACTGACCTTCAGAGCCCTGGCTGTCAGGGATAGAGGATCCCGGTGGGACAGGTCTGCACTAAGTGTCTGGCTGCCGGGTTATTCAATATGTTAATTACCGGTTGAAAGGGGCTGGGTTAGTTAGAGGCATGGTCTATTTTTACAAGCTTATTTTCCGATGTGTCAAGGAGCGTTTAGCGCAAGGGAGACGAGCTCTGCTCCTCTTTATGAAATGAGTGCACCAATCACGGCAATTTAGACAGGCAGGCCAAGGGGGGGAAATGAACAGTGAGCGCAGAGATAAAGAGAAGGAGATTGAAGCAAATACCAGAGAGTTTGAGCAGCAACTACCTTTCTCGGACACTTTCCTCCCTTCCTTAACTGAGCTGGTTTTTTTAGTGGCTCTACGGGTGCTGGCAGGTTGTGGCGCACAGGTCAGACGCACAGGAAGTCCAGTGGCTGACATCAGCATAGCCGTCATGCCTACAGGGGACACGAGGTCAACATGCAGGAAGGAAACAATGCGGAAATAAATTTATTTAAAGGGGGAAAAAAAAAAAAGGAATAAATTTTTCAAAGAAAATAAAAAAAACCTTGATTCAAAGAACACAAAGTATTTGTAAAGCAAATAAATGGGAAAGGTGATTCAGTTTGATTTCAGTGCAAGGACAGGAACTGGAGAATCCAGAGGAGGAACGGCTTGGATGGTAAATTAAAGCGGAGGAATATGTTCATGAATCCGATAAATGCTACCCGAAGCCGCTGCTTTAACAGAAGGCCTGTCTTCACCTCGGACTTGGAGTCTACGGATTAGCGTAGACTTAGGACTCCGCTAGTTAGATGGTAAGTGCCTCTACAGCTCAGCTCTGCAAGGTGGGGAGTACTTTTGACTCCACATTAAGAGGCTCTGCACTTTCCAAATTTGTTCCTTCGGCCTGGTCCACACTAACCCCCCACTTCGAACTAAGATACGCAACTTCAGCTACGTTATTAACGTAGCTGAAGTCGAAGTACCTTAGTTCGAACTTACCGCAGGTCCAGATGCGGCAGGCAGGCTCCCCTGTCGACTCCACGTACTCCTCTCGCCGAGCAGAAGTACCGCGTCGATGGCGAGCACTTCCAGGATCGATCCCAGAAGATCGATGGCTTACCGCCAGACCCGGAGGTAAGTATAGACCTACCCTTAGATTGTAAACTCCTTGGGGCGGAGACTGAGGGCCCTGCTGGTGTAAACCTGGGGTGGCTCAACTGGTTTCAATGGAGTTACACTGGAGTCACACCAGTGCAACAGCAGAATTGGGCTCACGGTCACATTCTAGGCCTCATACAGCCCGGGACACGTCGTCTGCACATTGACCCCGATTCATTAAAACACTTAAGCACATGCTTAGCTTCAAGCATTACGGCACCCCATTGACTTCAGCCGGATCTCTTCGGGGCTTTGCTAATCAAAGGCACAGGAAAGCACTGTCCTACGACGGATTTGTTGAATTCGGTTAATTATTCCTCTTAAAAGGACACCTGTTCCCTAAAGGGAAATTGGCACAGACAGAACTTCAGGGTTGACTCTATTGATCTAATGCTGCAATATTCACTACTGAAATACAGGCCAGTTACAATCCTGTAATGTAACGTAATGCAATCTAATGCAATAAAACTGCCCGAATGCGGATGTATTCAAGGAACCGCCTGCCTGCCTCACTCCCCAACAGAAGAGTATTCTACCCTGACAGACACCAGGATATTTAGAAAATCCCTTTTAAATGCAGCTCTTGACAGTGGTCAACATTTAGCAAGAGTTACCCACCGGGGTAGTACATGAGATGTAGCGATGTGTATTTCCTTATTAGGGTTTCCCCTACATGGGGAGTGTTGGTAACCTATGGCTTATAACTCTGTTAGCTGATATTTTAAATTATTTTGTTTTTCAAACCCTTGTTCGGTTGGGGAAGGAAAGGCAGCATAAAAGATGCACAAAATGAAATCGTTCTTTAACTAGTACAATAAAATATCAGATACATGCACATAAGCTATAAGCAACTGAAAACAGGGTATTAGCATGGGACATCTCAAGAAACCTTAAGTACAGGGGGACACTACCAGCTCGGCCTAAAATATAAAACTCACTAAGAACATCTATGGACTTTGCAGAGTCAAACACCCCCGTGAAAGGTCAGGGCGAAATGCTATCCAATAAGAATTCTCCACTCACAGCAATGACGGCATTCTGTAAACACTATACAACACCTTACAATAACTCCTAGGGTTCCTTCTTGTACAGCTACGGACAGCCTCTGACTAAGACCTGACAACCTTAGGATCTGATCCAAAGCCCATGGAAGGTGGGAGACAGGAAAGATTATTAACCCCTTTTACAGATGGGGAAGTGGGGCACAGAGATTAAGTGACTTGCCCAAGGTCACCTGCAACACCTATGGCAGAGCTGGGAATTAAACCGAGATCTCCCAAGCCACAGTCCATCATCTTAACAACAAGATCATCCTTCCTCTCTAACAAGCGACTACCAGAGATGCAAGGCAGTGAAGAACTGGGCCTGATATTTGTATCCTTTCTACAGCATTGCAAAAGCTATCACAAATTGTTACTCTGACAGGCAAGTATTATGGTGATGGGCATTTTAGAACTGTATGTCAGACTAAAACAGATGATTTCAAAGGCAACCCCTTTGAAATGGAAGATTGAAGGGGGGAAAATGAGAGAAAAATAAAGGGAAGAGGAAAAAAGGATAGAAGAGAGAGGAGGGAAAGGATTGTAGGAGATGAATGAAGTTCTATCAAAGATCTAGACACAGAGTACATGGATAAACTACAAGCCACACTCCAACAGACAGGAAAGATCATTTTTAATGAAATCTCTGAGGAATGTCAATCTCTGGGTTTCCTTTCACATCACTCCTGCTTACCAAGAGACATGAGAAAACGGAAGCTCTCTGCCCTCTCACCAGCTAAGGGCCTCTGCCACACACCGTGCTGGAGGCCAGCACTCCGGATCTCCAAACAGCTTCCACCGTGGTGGACTGTGACACCACAACACACACGCACTCCTTACGCAGCAGCCGTGGGACAGGAAATGCAGAGAGTCCCCTGCAGCTGTGGGGTGTTGACAAAGGGAGACTCTTGATTTTTAGTGGGTGAAAACATTAAGCTATTAACCTATTGTCCTGGTAACGATACCAGAACTAGGTTCTCAGCGGTTAGAAATCAATATAACAGTCAGAGCTACGCCAGTTTACACAAAGCTAAGAATCAGGCCCATAAACTCACCAATGAAAAATGCCAGTCAGAACCGAGTGTCTTTTTAATCCTGGACTAAAAACCTGGTTCCTGCAAGACTGCTGGTACTCTTCAATTTCCAGGAAGCACCGAGCAGGACTAGACCTGAAATCCTTTTGCAACATCCTAAGCATTTCCACAGCAATGGGATACGGCCTTCTTTTCGTTAATGGCGAATATGTGGGGATCATTTTTATTCCAGCCTCCTTAACCTCACCATTGCAACCACGCTATTACCGACTGGCTGCACATACGTTCCACCGGCCACTTTTCATTGGCTGGAGGGCGAACAAATTCATCCTTAGCACTGGTGGGTATGGACCCAGAACAGCATTCAATTTGCTTTACCACGTTTATTAAGGATTTTGGCTACAAAAACTGAAGTGTTTTGTGCCTCTCTAGACTGTCAAAATGGTACTAAGGCAGGAAGATTCACAAATCCACACTGGAATATTAGCCCTAGGAATAATACACTTTCGTATTCAGAAGGAGACAAGATATTTTGTTCTCTGTAGTACCAAGGCATCTACTGGTTACATTTTCGAACAAGCCCTTCGCACTGTCTCCCATGCTGCCCCTGGCTCTTGGGAGGAGCTCCCTGTAAAGCTCTGCAGACCTATCTTATTAGCCTCCTTCAAATCCCTCCTCAAAACTCCCCTTCGCCATGAAGCCTACACTTGACAACCGTTGGAGTGCTGGTGTGCTGAGTCCACTGCCTGTCACCAAGAGTGCTTCGTTGCTTCCCTGTACATCCCTATTGGTCTGAATCCATTTGCCTCTTGTCATATTTAGAATGTAAGCTCTTTGGGGCAGGGACTATCTTTTTGTTCTGTGTTCGTACAGCTCCTAGCGCAATGGGATCCTGATCCATAACTAGGGTCCTAGATGCTATGGTAATTAGACTAGTTCTCAATACAGAGCTTTTCATCTGTAGATCTCAAAGCATTTTATAAAAGGTCAGTTTCATTACCCCCATTTTACAGATGGAGAAACTGAGGCAAGGTGTGTGGAAATGATTTGCCCATGGCTACTCTGCAGGCCAGTGGCAGAGCCAGGAATAGAACCCAGGTCTTTTGAGCCCCAGTCCAGTGTTCTAGCCACTAGGCAAAATTGCTTCTGATAAATACTAAATCAGCCTACAAGTTTCTGATCAGGCAGGGATGTAAACACAGTTCTTCCGCTTGCCACAGAAGGAGAAATGATAGAGCTCCTCTTAACTGGACAATTTGATTATGTTAATTAATCAGCTAAAGTTTGTAAGGAACTTCGAACAAAGTGCTACACAGGATCATCTTCAAATGTACACAACTGATACGTAACTGAGAAGTGAATTAATGATCTAAGCTTAATGGCTCTAGAGAAGATCACGGAAATATTGTGCGTATGCCATTAGAAAGCACAGGAGCTGAAGAACTGCATCTGAAAAAACGGAGTTAACAGATTTTTACGGCCACAAGGGACCATTAGGATAATCTAGTCTGACCTCCTGTAGAAAACAGGCCATAGAATATATCAGTTTCATTAGTTAATCTTTACCAGTGCAATATTGATCCCAGTGTGCCTCTTGGACAATACACTAACAACGCATATTAGAGGTGATGAATCATCATAAATAAAATAGAAATGTATGGCATGAACTTTATACCCACACAGCACGTCAGGAGGTGAAACCATATCTACTATTCAACATAGACAGCAATGATCACATGACATCACGAGCGATTCCTCCTTGGAGCATCTATAATGAAGGCAGGAAGATGAACTACTGGGCTGTCCTCCTCCTCTACTGTCTGTTGTCTTTGGGGAAGACACGTGGAAGAGGAATCAAACGCAGCACGAAATGAAGTGTGCAACAGTGACAAAGCACATCCTTCCTGAAACCAAGGAATCACTGAGCAAGGAGCCAGTCACTTGGTGCATCACTGTTCGGGCTCACTCACATTTGAATCATTTGCGTAGCCAGCAGCTGTTTTTCCCTTAAGCTTCTAATGTAACACAGGAAATCTCAGCACTCAGCAATCAACCCTTGTGGAGCCGGACGGTAAAAATGACTTGTGATGCTTCCTTATGCAGATAAGCCGGCTTTGCTGTTGAAACTGTGGCTTATCATGCTCGACTCCTCTTCAGCACCCGGAAATCACTGGGTACGTCCACACTGCAATCAGAGACGTGACTGCAGGTTGGGTAGACAAACCCACGCGAGCTTAAATTTAGCTTGCACAGCTAAAAAGAGCAGGGAACCAGCAGCAGCCCAGACTGTACCAGCCCACCTGGAACCCGGGGTACGTAACCACGTTCCTAGCTCAAGTCCGTGCCGCGGTGGGCTCCTGGCTATTTTTAGCTGTGCTGGGCGGATTAAAGCGAGCGCAAGTACGCCTACCCGAGCAGCCCTCTGATTGCAACACAGGTCAACCCAGTGACACTGTTAACTCTGTCTCATCACTGGGGCTCTTGGCTCAATTTAACAAGACGAGGGAGCCAATTACGTTCGTATCCATTAATGACAAGTATTTATAGGCATGCGCTCAGCCTTAGAACCAGGGCACATATTACAAGGCTCAAAGAAGAGATTTCTGACTCTTTCTATGACCACGATGATCTACGTGGGGATGAAACAGAAGAAACAGCACACGAGGAGGAGTCGTGATTTAAACTCCGTCTTCCTTAAAGTTGGCTAGTGAGTGGCAAGAGCTTTTTAAGGAATGCAGATTTCCCACTGCAGGAGAGCGACAAATGAGGGCTAAGCTTTTGTCTAGGGACAGGACGGGTTTGTATTTTCAGAGCTACTCAGCGGGTTAGCCATGCGACACATACAGCACTGCAGCGGCACCAATGCATATACTCCCCCTCCCGGAGAGGGAGTGGCTATATCCCAACATAGACCAACCCTTAGGGTACGTCCAGACTACCCGCAGTATCGGTGGGTAGCGATCGATTTATCGGGGATCGATATATCGCGTCTCGTTAAGACGCGATATATCGATCCCCGAACACACTCCCCGTCGACTCCGGAACTCCACCAGAGCGAGCGGCGATAGCGGAGTTGACGGGGGAGCCGCGGCCGTTGATCCCGCGCCGTGAGGACCCAAGGTAAGTCAATTTAAGATACTTTGACTTCAGCTACGCTATTCACCTAGCTGAAGTTGCGTATCTTAGATCAATCCCCCCCCCAAGTGTAGACCAGCCCAAAGTGTCAGAGCCAAACTGACATAACTCCACTGACTCCAGCAGAGAATTTGGCTGCTGTTATTGGGTCTGTGTTGGAATTTGAAAATCTACCTCCAGTGCAGTGCAGAGCTTAGCATGTTGTTTGTGCATACAAACTACACGTGTGTTGTAAGCCAGGTTAGTCTTACTCTGGCAATGGTCACAGCAATCAAGGATCTAACTGGTCTCCCATTCAAAGAAATTCTTACTGTTTGGTGCTGTGCAAGGACTGAGGATGGGGAGCACCCATAAATAAAAAGGAATGTGGCAGGGTGTGTGCATACAGGCTGGATACGTGAGCAAGCTATAACACGTCACTTTGTCCGGCGGCCAGTTTTTGTTCAAATGTACTTTAGAGTTAAGCCTTGCATGGGGACCAGAACTTTCCTTTGAATAACAATGGAGATCCTATGCAGTATTGCCAACTCTCACAATGTTAGGCTGATATTGATCTTGTGATATTGAGGGGTTTTTTTCCAAAGCCCCAGCCCCTGGAATCATGTGAATACATGAGACTCTCAGCTTGCATTTTAAAAAAAGATCATTCCTGACCTCCATGGTTATGGAGATTTAAAGTTGGAAACCAGGGGCCATGTGCACCTTAACGTATCAAAAACCAGGAGGTAAAGACAGAGAACCCCAAAGTGTACTTTTAGTTACAAGGCCCATTTCAAACATGTTGAGGAGCATCTCTGACTGGTAGGCTAAGCTCCTGAGACACCAGTCCATTCGTCCCAGAATATAACTAGTTTCCTAATGAATGGACAAAATGAGAGAGAATCCAGCATAGCAATAGATTTATTACTCTACAGCGGCTGGCTAGCCTTAGTTTTGTGACTGTTTTTTTCACCCCAGAAGGGCCTCTCTCTGCACAGCCAACAAGACTGGTGGTATAGACCATCACTGAACTGCCTCGGTGAGGTTCTCACATGGCTCTATGGATCTCCAGTGACCTGCACAGCCCTTCCCGCTGATCCACAGAACAAAATCGTTTGAGAACTGCGCAGTGGAGCTCAGAAGTGTCCAAGGAGGGGATCTTTGCCTTATTAAGTCACCTGAAGCATGAAAAGTTGGGGAATCAAGATCAACAGAGGCTTTTCAAGTTTCCAAAGAGGTGTCCTAAAGTTACCAAAGACACAGTAGCCAAATAAGATGGGAAAGAGAGGTCACCAATTAAAGGCCGCGTCAAGTAAAGCCTTGATGAAATTCAGTATTCTTGTCCCCAAAACTCCACTGCCTGGTGTTCTTCATAGATGTTCCTGGGCATTTCCTTTCCTTACACAGACTAGTTAAGCTACCCACACCTTTCCTCTGTGACTTCTTTTACAGTCACGTTCTAATATAGATTTTCTGCTGAAAAAGAAAAATCGTGTACTGTTGTAGCTCCCTCAGACCTTTTAAAGGCTGCTACCCTGAACCAAAGGCAACATGGTGCTTCCGTTAAAGATGACCACCCCCCGCTCCAGTCAAAGGCAGGCCATGTAAAGATTCAGATCTAAACAAGAAGAGCGTTTGCCTTTTAGGAGCTAGCATTTGCCCATCGATCACGCCCTCGTCTGAGCATTTCTGGACTCCAGTAGTGCAGAGTGCATCTTGTCAGCTGCTTTACATATGATCTCACAGACCTTGGCCTCATTTTTAAACTAAAGAGATTTAAAAAGTTTTAAAATTCTCATTCCTGCCTCCAACAAGAGTAGAAGAATTGATTGCAAAAGTGACTTTTTAAACCAAGGGGGTGGTAAAAGGCTGGTGCTATTGGTTACCTCCTGGAGTTCCTCTATATTAAAGCAGGCCACCAGATGAACAATTTGATCAAGTCCAATTGCCTCTTCCAAACTGAGAACGGATGACCCGTATATGGAACATACCAGCGGCCGATTCAGCTTTGTTGAATCTAGACCTATATGGTTAACCCAGGCGTTTCCTTTGTAACAGTGCCTATAGAATAGGTCCATTTGACACGTCGCTGCATATAGTAATGAGCCAAATTCAGAGCATGTATAAAAGGTGAAACGCCACTGAGGTCAGCCACTCATACCAGGTCTGAGTCTGGCCCAATGGCTCATGTCCATTAAGTAGGTTTGAGAACTTTTAGCAGAGGGAGGGATCGGATTGGCTGAACATTTCGAGGATTTCCAATATGTAATTGCTACGACTAACTGGACAGCACCAATTGTGCACTAGGCGCTTTCTAGATGTACAAGACAAGGACACGACTACAAACATGCACCCAGGTTGTGGAGTATTTGCCTCGGTACGCTGCAGAAGAGCTTACAGTCCAAACAGACAGAATACAAAGGATGGGAGTCGGGGAGAGGAACGGAGGATGTTCTGTTATGTACTCAAAGATGTCCTGCCATGCAAGGGCAACATTGGACAACACCATATGGGCCTTGTGGCCGTTCTGTCCCGGGACAGTGACACGGTATTGTGCTATTATTAAAGTGCATGGACTGCATTAGTATGCAGAAGACATCATGTGACCAGCAGAACATCCAGTTTCAGAAGATGCCACCAAACTAGAATCCCAGTTGCTGTGCACTAGCTGAATTAAGAGATGGCAAACGTACCGGCAAGCTTCCCACCCTCTGGGACACAGACTGGCAGTTACATTGCAAACCACACGGGTGTGGGATCATCATCCAGACAATGCCATAGAGTCGCAAGGTGCAATTCTACTCTGAAAGGCAACTAGGTACAAATGGATTCCTCCTTCCCTAACAGATCTGCTCCCTGGGAGTATTCAGAGTCAGAGCTGCAGACTTCAACGGCAAACGTAAGCTCCTCCTACTTACTCCCGCAGTTACAGGAGAACTCATGCTTCATCCACAGAATTGCTAACCAAGTTCCAAATGCTTGACTCCACCCCCTAGGCTACAGTGCCCGACTTCCCCTCTCTGTCAGCCTTTGCCCTGATAGGCAACAAGTCTGCACACTGTGGCACTGTAGAAAGACAAGGGTGGGACCGTTCCCACCCTATTACCAAAGCAAGGACAGCAATACAAAACCAAGTAGGTACTTACCGCAACGTGGTTGAGAAAAGCCAACCAGCTGCTGGTGTGTGCACTTTCTATACATTTTCAAACACACTAGTTTTATTCTCTATCCCGTGCCAGGCCCTGTCTACATGACAGGACACTCTACATTCTTATCAGAGGCTACATGAGGAAGCAAGTTACAAAGGAAAGGAAAAAACCTAGGGAGAAAACAAGTAATCAAGGAGTCATTACCTGCCAAAGCTTGGTTCACTTTGCTGGGCTTGGGCATCTCAACCGGCAGATTTGGGACACTGGGGAGAAAAAACAACAAAACGAAACGTTTAACATCACCGCACGGATGACAGACAAGATGGGGCAATTCAGTGGCACGTGGCATTCTGTCCAACGGCCACTGAGAGTACTGTGCTTGTGATCGTTACATTTTCCCATCGTACCTAGCCAAGTCAATCACTGCAGAATTAGGTCTCGAGTACATACCAAAGTACAGCTGGAGATACAGCAAAGGCAGAAAGGCATTAGACTTTCCAAGTGACTTGCTGCACTGGTTGTTGATGCTAGTGAAAATAAAAGCAATCTCACTGCATAACACCACCACCACCTACTCTCATATAGTGACTTGCAGCCGTAGATCTCAAAGCACTTTGCAATGGAGATGAGCACCACTTTACAGATGGGGGAAAATGAAACACAGGGAGGTGAAAGTCGCAGCAGAAGTCTGGTGGGAATCCCAGTCCAAGCGCCCTATCCACTGGACCGCACTGGGACATGGGAATGGGAACGCAATGGGAGGCCTGAGAGACCTAAAGGAGTGAGGTGTCCAATTTCCCTTGAGTCTGACCACCCCGCTTGGAAATCCCAGCCTACCTCCTTTAGGAATTTGGGGTGTGGGGGGGTTCCAGTGGCCTGCAAGGGGACAGAATTTCAAACCAAGGTGAATTTGGAATACCTGGGCATGGGCCGCAGAAGCGTGTTCTGCCGACAACGACGATTAGGAAGGAGAGGGAGGGCAGCAGATTGAAAACACACGGAGACAAGAGGTCACAGCAGGAGGAAGAGGGTCCAGGTTATGTGGAGCGGGGAAAGGAGACCAAGGGCTTGTCTACAAGGACAGCAAGCCAGGGTGTGAATCTACAGCACACTAGCTGGCCACGTAGTCACGTCCCGTGTGGACCCTGCTATAGCACGGTAGATTCACACCCTGGCTTGCCGCGTGGTAGCATCCCATGTAGACAAGGCCCGTATAAATGGAAAGGGAACATCCAACTCTGATGTTTCAGGTACTGGGGTTGTGAGACCACTTCAGTCTAGGATGGAGCATTAGCCAAGGAGGACAGGCAGCCATGCTCTGCATCAGTGAGATAGTCAGTCAATCCCAATTCACAATGTAAGATAGGAATAATCATGGTTTTACACTTACCCAGTGCCTGTCACCTCAAAAGAACCTGACAGGGCATCACAAACTATACACATACAAGACTAGTGAAATGCAGCCATCTCTGGGGTGGAGGGAAGAAAGCAACAGGCACAAGCACACAGCACAATGGAGGGGAGGGGCAATTTTGCACAGGATATTAGAGCAAGAGAAGCGGCAGCACCACTTTTACAAAAAGCAAAGGCCACGGGGTCTTTGGGTTCAGATTATTAAAGTGGTCTACGGGCTCTGGGACGGACAGACCGATCCCTCCCCCCCACCACAGGCCAAGAGAAGCTTCTGTTTCTAGGCCAAAAGAAATGCGATCGACCGGCGTTAAAAATCAGATTCCAAATATTGCACAAAGCAGGTTTTCTATTAAATAACTTTCAAAACTCACTTTCCTGTTTTCTCCCCCCATTGCTCCTCCTACCTTACATGCCTTGAGACGCACTGTATCTCAAACAGAGGTTATGGGCTCGAGGCAGGAATCCACTGGCTGTGGTGCTATAGCTTGTGTTTTGTGGGCAGGCAGAGGAGAGGATTATAATGGTTTCTTCTGGCCCTACAAATCTGCATCATGGTGGTTTTCCCATCCGGCTATTTCAGTAGCTGGGTTTTCCCCCGTCACACTAAGCTGTTCGGAATGTCGCAATCTTTTCAAGAGACACATCACTTCGCTGCTCTCGCTAAGGGCATTACCCAAAGCCCACCCAAGTCCCTGGAAAGGCCCCAAGGGATTGCCAAGGGCTTGGATTAGACCCTAAAATCCATTTCATTCTTCACAACATTTCTCTTCTGATTTGGCCTCTTCCCAGCAGTTCTCTTCTTGGCGTTTCTTTCCTCTCTAGCCCGATCTCTTCCCACGCCCCATTTCTAGCCTCCACCACCCCCCTCCTCGGTCACCTCTCAGGAGCAGAGCCACAGCGAGGATGCATCTCGCCCTCCAAACGCGGACAATGAACGTTTTTCGAGGCTCAATGAGGGAAGGCGAATTTGAGGATCGCTCTACCAACGTCAACGAGCCGACAACCCTGAACCAAAACGGCTCGCCTCCTCCCGCGCGAACACCGCACAGGACAGAGGGACGTCCCACCTGGGAGAGCTGTTCTCTCAAGTTCTAAGCTTTGGGTCCGTGATCCTATCACGTGACTGCCCGCTCCACCGCACCTCCATGTCATCACACACACACAGCGCTAGCCTGGTTCATCCCCCGTGCAGAGTTGCAGACTCTAGTGCTATCACTTCCCTTTTTTTCCTTCTTGTGGATGGCAGAAAAGATTAAAGAATGCAACCAAATTCTGGGCTCAGCAGGGAAGGTGGGTGGATAAGTGAGGCTCTTACAAGGTGCGTCTCCAGAGAATAACACAAGAACAGCATAGGTCTCCTCCCCGTTTGCAAGAGTTCTAAAAAGCTCCAGAGAGGAGGAAGAAAACTTGCAGAGAGCTGTGAAGGGCGTTGGAAGACACACCTAGACCCCTCCTGACAAGGGTGACAAGATGAAGACATCTCCATTAGCATACAGAATGGAGAGCAGAGACAACTCCCCTATCCTCATCTGCATGAAAGATGGGAAAGGAAGATATCTCAATTTACATACAGAATGGAGAACAGAGAACCACACTGAACTCTGGGACCAGAAAAAGCAGGGACGCACTGCATCCTGGGAATCTCTGCTCCAGATGCTAATGAACCTACACCTGCACACACACCCAGCTCAGCAGTTATCAGACCAATTCTAGTAATGAATCCTTAATTGATATCCAAATACTGAAGCAGCCTAGTTGTATTGTGAGCTCCCTGGAAGAAAACACCCCCCATAGCCAAGAGTGATCAGCTCCTATTGTCTAGCCTAAAGAAAACCCTTGAGTCATCAGTTTACCTATAAACAAATCTAGTGTTCTCCCTTCAACCATTGTATTTTCTCTACAAAAATCCCTACTCACCCTCTAGTCAGGGTTCTGATGCTTAGGCCTTGGCTACACTCGCGGATTCACAGCACTGCCGAGAGCGAGTGTAGTCGCGCCACCAGCGCTGCGAGAGCTCTCTCGCAGCGCTGCAAGTACTCCACCTCTCCGAGGGGAATAGCTTGCAGCTCTGCGAGCGAGCTGATTACACTGGCGCTTTACAGAGCTGCACTCAGGGGGGGTGTTTTTTCACACCCCTGAGCGCAGCAAGTGCAGCGCTGTGAATTGCCAGTGTAACCAAGGCCTTAGATCCAAACTAGGCATCAGTTCCACTGGAACTCCATCATCTCCTCACTGATCGTGCTGGGGACTCTGCCTGCCTCTTGCCCTCAGGACCCTCAGCTACCACCATCATCTGGGAACCCTGACCAGTTCAAGCTTCAGGGAGCGGTGAGACCCCCTTCTTTCTTTCTTTCTCTCTCTGTTTTCCTATCTACCTTAGGTATTAGCCTTTAATCATGTATGTTATGTTGGTTTAGTCCTCCTTGTGTGGTTATCACTATTATTCAATAAATAACTGCTATGGTTAAGTTGGTTGCTTCTCTCTCTCTTACTGAACTTTACTCGTTTGTGTTTTTAGCTTCCCCCATTCACTCTACAGCAACGCTTCTTTGACCTAAGCTAAAGATCCCTGCAGCGCCCAAAATACCGTAGGGTTTGCTCATCGAGTAGGTTACTGCCAGTACAATTGTGTTGGGGGAGTGGGGATAGGGATGTGCTGAATTTGGGACGCATAAGGGTAACAGCTTGAAAGTGCTGCTTGACCCAGTCCATGGAGCCCAGGGGCATATAAGGAGAGACAGCTTGAAAGTGCTGCTTCCTCCAGCCCAGTGAGTCTGGAGACATATAAGGGGTCAGCTTGACAGTGCTGATTGACCCGGTCCGCTCAGACTTGTTCTGTTAATGTACGTGTGGGTGTGAGTGTTTTCATCCGGTTCTGGGGTGGGAGTAACCCAGCCCTAGGGAGCCTAGGTCCTGCAAGATAGCTCCATTGGGAGGGGACTTGCAGAAGGGAGAAGTAGAGCTCCATATGTAAACACAAGTGACACAAGCAGTACATTGACAGGATTACAAAATCCCCTTCCCCAGAGGAGTAACCCGAATAAATGAGCACACCCCAAAGTAATGGGTACATCTGGTAACACAGGCATCCACTAAGTACTTGTAGGCCCGCATCGCCGGAGTAGCTGAACTGGCGAAAGCACCACTGCCCCCTGCAAAGCAGAAGCAAAATCCCTCAAGTGGAACAAACGTATCGAGGTTTCCTGTCGCTGCTACAGTACATAGAAGGGTGGAACATTGGGTAATCTGGGCTCAAAACGTGTGCTGGACGCCCACCAGGACAAGCCAGGAGCCTAGACAAACCATGCTTTGTGAGAGTAGGCAGGGACGTTTCGCACACTGCTCAACCACTGCAGGAGTCAGGGCCCTCGTGAAATGACAAGTGACCTTGGGATTTCACAGCGGGAAGAACAATCTCCTGTGCCTAGTATGTATTTTTTTGTTAGGGTCACAGACCCAAGCCTGGTGAAATGGAGGGAAGTGATGGGTTCCTCTTGCTGGGGAGACTCCTCACCATATGGTTTTGCGGGTATATTCAAAGCCACAGTACCGGGTATAAAGTTTTGTTATGTCAGTGAGTCACTCACCAAAGATTGACCCTAGATCTGCGAACCACAGGGCAGGCCAGCTGACCAAGCTGCCAGGGTGCAGTGAAATGAATTGGGAGCAGTGTGTCATTCAGCTACACAAGATGTTAAGGAGTTGGGCAAAGGGGAGTGGGATGGATCTGCCCGGAGCAGAGCCTGAGACGTCTGCCGTTGCTACAGCAGAAGTAATATTTTGGGGGGCAGAAAACGCCCCTCAAAGACTCCTCTCATCTGCTGATATAGTCAAGCCCACGGAGCAGTATTTCCCTCGGTCCATGTCTCCGACAGATGCCCGCTCACCGATATGTCTCCCCAGACACTTGTCTGAAGCTGCACAAGAAAGAGAGGCCTTGGCATGAGATTACTCGCAGTTACGTCAGCGGCATCTTTGTTTTAAGAGCCCTTATGTTAAAGCCTCTCTCTTTACCTTGGCACGGGAAGAGCTGACTGGGTTTGACCCAAACTAAGTAGTTCTGAACGAGTAAAGCACCTGCCATACATACACGCTCAAAGAGAAAAAGGCAGATATGACAACACTGCTTCTCCTTCCTTGCAGGGACAGAGGCACCGGGGAAGAAATCAGATGGTCTTTGACAGGTTTCAGAGTAGCAGCCGTGTTAGTCTGTATCCGCAAAAAGAACAGGAGTACTTGTGGCACCTTAGAGACTAACAAATGGTCTTTGACATCCATTTCTAAATGGAAAGGTCTGCAGTTGCCCGTTTAGGACAGAGTGGATTTTACTCCCATGACACCAGAGTGGAAAGGACTCTGGGCAAAAGGCTACATGCAAAAGTTGGGCAAGTCCCACTAACATGCCTAAAGCTCGGGGTTTGTATCACCCCCTATCCAGCCAAAGTACCGCAGCCCCCATCCCCACAGCAGCTGAGCCTCTCCCGGTCTTTAACGCAGCAATCCTCACAGTATCCCTGGGAAACAGGGCACGTTCCCAGGGAGGGGAAAAGGGGGGTCAACTCCCCTCACTGAGCCAGCCCTTGCTAAGGTTCAGGACACAGACACTTCCCTAAGGAGCATTAGGGAAGCAGTGCGTAGCAATACCCCTCTGAAGGATAATTAAACCGACCTAAGTCTCCATAGGGACAGCGCTAGGTCGGTGACAGAATTGTTCCATGAACCCAGCTATTGCCTCTCCGGGAGGTGGATTACTGACGCCAATGGGAGACCCCTCCCTGTCGGCGTAGGCAAGGTCTACACTCCACTGGAATTTGACCCACATGTTTCTACCCAAAACAGTGCCAAGCTGGGGACCAGTAAAACTGAAAGCTTGGATTCAAACCCCAAAGTCAAATAACTCCAAGGCCTTCGAAGTACAATAGTTCTCTTATGTTTTGCAGATGCACCATCATTTTGTACCACCTGCCTGAACAAACAGCTGCTCATAGAGTGATGGTGGAGGCCTGTCAAGCAGAAGCCTGAACAGCTGCAGAACTGTTTTTACTGGGGCACAAACAGGAAGGATTCACTGCAACAATTTACCTTAAAGTGCCTTGGCTATAATGGGGACATGACATGAAGCATGGTTTTAATGGTAACCGTAATACCTAGCTCTTTTCAGCAGTACATCTCCAAGCACTATTCAAAGGAGCATTATCCCCATTTTACAGATGGGGAAACTGAGGCACGGCACAGCAAAGTGATTTGACAAAGGTCACCTAGCAGGCCAGTAGCAGAGCCAGGAATAGAACCAAGGTCTCCTGAGTCCTAGTCCAGTGCTCCATCCACTAGGCCACACTGCTATGCTGTAAGTACACTGAAGCTGGGGGAGGTTTGACTCACTCAAGCTAGCCACCTGAGCTCAAACCCCGGGGGCTGGGCAAGCTTTGACTTGTGTGGCCAGCAAGGTGGTGCAGTGGCTATAATTTATCAATGGGCTCTAATGAAAACTCTTCCCACCCACCCCTTAGCAGCCTGAGAAAACTCCTCATGTACCCACCCAGTTGGTCTTCCATCCATGCTCTGAATACCTAGAGCTAAAGCTGCCGATGTGAATAAGGCAGCAACAGCAGGACAGAATCGCAGCCTTAAACACTGGGCTTGGGAAAACTCTTTCTACAGAAGATCGGTTCCTCTTTCCACCAATGTTTCAAAGGTTGCCCAGGCTCTCTCTGCAGCACTCTGTATTGATCTATTAGGATGCAAATGGCCATGCCCAACCTGATTCTGAACTTGCACTTCCTCAAAGAACAAAAGAAGCCAGACTGAGCACTACAAACCCAGGCCCAAAAATACATTTCCTGCTTCAGCCTGGCCCAAACTCGCTGTTACTTGTGTTTTCACAGAGGACACGGCAGTCTAAATCAGATCTCACTCGAGAGCGACTTTTTACGTTGTGATATCCGGCCGCATGGGGATGGCTACACTCCAGCTGGGAGGCGTGGGTCCCAGATTCGCACTAGCTGCGTTCAAACTAGCGCCCTGAAAACAGCAGCGTGGATCGCCGCCCAAGTCAAAGCCTGCCCAGCCCCCTGGGTCTGAGCCCAGGCGGCTAGCCCGAGACTGCGCATGCCGCAACGGCCAGACTGCTGTTTTCGGCAGGCGAGCTTGAGCGAATCAAACCTCCCAGCTGCACCCCTGGATTGTGAGCGGTTAATCCTGAACAACATCAGGAGTAAAATCACCTGCCCATGTGAAGCCCCACAGCTGGGTATGTTGAAAATTCTGGACTCCCATTTCACCGAGTTAACATCACACTAGCTAGATTTCTTTAGTTTTTTTTTTTTTTAAACAAAATGGGAAACAACAAAGTGGTTTGTTATTCGTTGCATCTCAGCTGAGCTCAGGGCTTCACCGTGCTATACAAAAACAGCGAGAAAGTCCCTGCCCTAAAGGGTTTACCTCCTCCTCTACAGACAAGGCGGGTGAATGGTGGGAGGGGAAAAAGAGGAAGTTGCAGAGCAGGACTAGAACTCAGCCCTCATTCCCTCCTCCTTGCCCTAGCCACTAGGCCCTGCTGCTTCTCACATAGTGCTCCATCCTGACAGATGCTGAACATCTGCCCACTTCCAGGAAAGTCAATGCAAATTGTGGGTATTCGGCACCACACCCATAATCTGCAAATACGGTGTATGTCAAACCACTGTAAACTCACCCCCCTTTGATTTTTAAACACATAGAAACTAGCTTACAGCTATGAAAGCCTCCTGCCACCACATGCGGCTGAACTGAACGTTTGAGGCCAGAGCCATCCTCGGTTTAATTTCAGTCACGTTAATGGAGTTACACCGGGGATTACGTTGGACCGCTTTATAATTATTACAGTGTTAGAGCTGCCTTTATTACATCAAAGACACTTCTTACCAAACTTCAGTGATTTATCCCTCTCTGTAATTAACTAGAGTGATGCAGAGAGCATTACTACGCGGCAGTTCCCATCGCTTTGAAATCCACCCCTTCCCACTCCTGGTGTTATCTTCAGAAAGTAGCTAAGCTCACAACAGGCCCATGGCACCAGCAATTGTAAGGGTGCTGACTGTTCTGTAGTTTCTCTCTGCTACACATCCAGCTGGCAGTGGGAATAATAAATGCACCGTTCTTGCGGAGAGTGCTTTGCAAAAGAAGGTTGGCGTCCCCACCCCCATGTTACAGATGGAAAATAAGGCACAGAGAAACGAAACGAGTCCCAAAGGCAACCCAGCGGGGTAGTGGCAGGGCCAAGAATCGACTCCCCGCCCCCTGAGTTCCAATTCGGTGCCCTACCCGTTGGGCCACACTGTTTCCTGCTCCTCTCTGTAATTACCTTGATCTAGCAATGATTCAAGGGAATCCGGAATGTAACCGACCTTTGAAAAATGTGTTGAACCCCCCTGCCCTGCCCGGGATAAATGTAAAATTAATGCATTTCGTTCAACTGTTTCTGATGCTGCAAAAGAGCAGACCCCATGTTCAAACCATATTATAACCTGGCATGTGCTTGCCAGTGTAGAGAGAAATACACGTTCTCAGTGTGTTTCAGACCCAGGGGTGACGCACGGTTGCAGCTCTGCCTATTCCTTAATTCAGTTGCATTCAATTAAAGCTACACTGATCTGCGGCCACTTTAATTCTGAATATGAGCATCCACACAGGGGTTTAATGTGATTTAATTACTCCACTTTCAATTCACTCGCATTAACTTTCCTGAGGGCCCCCCCGTTCCTTGTGTAGACAAGTCTTTGGACAGGAAATACCCAGAGATGAAAGGGGGGCAAACCTGTTCATTGGGTGGCCGCTCTGGAGACTGAAATCTCTTCACTGCCCCTTGTACACACAGGCCAGTGTCACAAAACCCAGCCTCAGAACAGTCGGGGCTCTGAGCCTGGACCACAAAACTGGCAAGGGTACGTCACAACGGAGATGCATCAGCAGAGCTCTGTGTTGGGAGCTCACACAGACACCCAGCTCTTGCCAGGGTAATTTAGTCCCTTATGTTCACTGACACTGAATCAGCCACAAACACTAACATTTCCCTGAAATGTACAAGCGACAAAAGGAGGAGACGCATATGGACTGTGAGGGAAGAAAAGAAGAAACATTTTGCAGAAACAAACCCTAGCTGAGGAGGGAAAAGGGAGGAGGGGGAAACCCAGGAATGTCACAGCTAGAAGTAAAATGAAACACATTGTGAGAGTCGGCTGCTCAGGGTTCCTCTAATACATGGGTATTAGAATATTTTCTGTTGGAAAATGGAATTTCACAAGCTGGAGAACAGAACCCCAGACAGGAATAATTAACTGGGCTTCCTACTCGAGTCCATCATGTGGAAAGAAAGGGAAAAGCCATCCAGGGCTGTCTGCTTGGGGTGAAATTGTCCCTTTTCCATTTGTTGCTATTTGAGGCCCAAATTCCCCTCACTGTCCCCCTTCCCTCTGAATCCCTGCGTGTAGGGTCAGACGGGGGAGGGGGAAATACAAGAAAACCCCACAGAGATTCAAAATCCAGAGTTAGGAGGATGCCACAAGGCATCCAGAAACATCCTCTGACAAAGAGTTGCACTGCCCATCCTTTCTTGAATCACGGGGTAGGAGCTTGCTCCTCCAATGCTACAGTCCTCCCCCCATCAGTGCAAGAGCATGGTCTCTGGACCCCTCCCCAAAGTCTCCCCCAGCTCTACTGATAGACATCTGCCAGCATCAAATAAAGGAATAGCTTTTCACATGGAGTGCACCGGAAACAAATGACAAGGGGATGGCTAGGATACAGGCTAATATTAGATATTGCCCTCCCCACCCCCCAAAAAAACCCCACAGCTAAGGCAGAAACCTCCACAGCCAGACGCTCACAGGGTAAAGGAAGCCAACAAAACTCTCACCTTCCAAACCAAGTTCCAGTTCCCCAGAAAGTTAGTCTGACAATCTCCCCACAGCAACGTCAAGGGGCTCTCTCCTGCGCCATGCACTGACTAACAGCCGGACGGTGATCTGGAATGGAGCTAGCAGCCAAGAGGGTCAAGCCACAAAGGCAGATTTCATAGTCTGCATGTAGGATCACTCCTGTCTCACCATTTGCAGGGGTGTCTAGTCTCTCCCAGACCCCTCCAATGACCCTGAGAATAAGCCATATTCCCTGTGGTGTGGCATTGTTCCCAGCAGATGCCTGATCAAGTAACCCCTCCGCAGCCTCTAAAAGGCTTAATGGGCCATGGATTACTGTGAATGTAGTGGGCACCACACTGTCTGCAAGTAAAGTCAGCAAGTTTCATGACTTCACTGATGGGCACCCTCGTCTGCCAAGTTACGGACCAGCTTCCTCCAAAGCCACCTTCAATATACTAACAGCTCACAGCCCTTGGGCCCTCCAGGAATGTGGGACTCAGTCCAAATCCTAACCAGGGCCCTATTGAAAACTGCCCACTCGGTCCCAAAAGCTTAGTCCACATGGGCAAGAGAAGGCAATGCAATGGCTCTTGGGAGCTCTGGTACTGTGCTGCTAGGTGTGGATTAAGAATCAATCCAGTCCAGCATCAGTGACAAAGCATATTAGTTAGGAGCGAGCTTATCTGAGCATCCCTTAATGCTCCTGAGAGGACAGAACAGTTTGGTTCTGTTTGTGAACCAGTGTTTCCAAACCGGCTGTGTGTTTAGTACGGGAAACAGTAGCCCACGAGACATATGAGAGGGGTTGTATTCTTCCAGAGGAATGCCTGTCTTCTGCTTGCACGAATCCACAGAGGTAGCAGAAATGAGGCGGATCTGGAATCAGTTACTCCCCCTCCTTGATTTCACGGCAGCCCTTACCCCACAAAGAGCTCACACCACCCTACTGACAAACAGATTTATCTGGGTATAAGCTTTTGTGGGTCAAAAACCTCACTTCTTCAGATGCATGGAGTGAAAGTTACAGAACTCCATGCATCTGAAGTGAGGGGTTTTACTCACGAAAGCTTATGCCCAAATAAATCTGTTAGTCTTTAAGGTGCCACCGGACTCCTTGTTGTTTTTGTGGATACAAACTAACACGACTACCCCCTGATACTTGACCACCCTACTGTTAGTACCTAACCTAGTCTTAGGGAAGGTCTGTCTTCGGGTGATGTCTGCAGTACCTCTCTGGTCATTCCTAAAGCCTCCTTCCACAAGGATCAGTACGCACTTCGCAAACGATACATACATACATACCGTACATACATACATATTACACACACACACACACACCCCCCACTGAAATGCAGCCACCTCTGGGGAGGAAAGTCAGCAGCCAACTAGGCCAATAGCCTAGAGCTCTGTGAGTAGTTTGGAAAGAGAAGGGGAATTTGGGACAAGAAGAATCTTTTCCTCATATGCAAAATGCTAGAGATATTTAATGTTCAGACAGGGCTTCACCTGTAAGTGTCTCGTCTGAATGTAAACTAGAATACTGCACTATTAGAAATCAGAGTAACTGTTTCTTTTTAAAATCAGGACACTGAGGCTCAAAAATAATTTAAAAAAACATTCATATTCCCCTGACTACCATCCTTTTGTATTAACAATACAAAGCACTTTAAAAGTCCAATAGACTATTCAACCTTCACGTTTTTTATATTTTTACATTGGATCAGCCTGGACAATTAAACTAGCAAGTTCGTGTTCAGCTTCTCCTGCACACATACGATGTTCCAATGTCTGGGTTATTACAGTGAAACCCACCTAGCTCTGTAGACGTACACAGCACTTTACAAACACATGGGCTCAGGCAAACTTTCACTGGATGAAGTTCTCCCACTTTCTTTCCAGGAGGCCACTCACATGAGTAACAGCTACATGAGTATATGCATCCGAAGAAGTGGGCTGTAGTCCACGAAAGCTTATGCTCTAATAAATTTGTTAGTCTCTAAGGTGCCACAAGTACTCCTGTTCTTTTTGCGGATACAGACTAACACGGCTGTTACTCTGAAAGCTACATGAGTAATACTTTGCAGGATCGGGCCCATAGATAAATCACGGGCCCATAGATAAACCACAAACAGCTTTGCAAATACTGCTAGGGGAGGTTTAAATCCGCAACAGGGAATTGTTGTCACTGGAAATCAGACAAAAACAGTCACAAAAACATTTCCATTAGTCCTAGTTCTGGTAACGTCCTTTTAAAACCACAAATCTAAGAGCCAACAATATTTAGTGCTTTTCATTTCTATATCTCCAAGCATTTTACAGAAGAAGGCCAATATTATCCCCATCTGGAAAATGGGGAAACCGAGGCACGGTGTGGAGCAGTGACTTCCCAAGGCCACACAGAAACTCAATGGCAGAACAGAGGAAAGACCCAGTCTCTTGACTTCCAACCCAGTCCCAAAGGAGTCCTTTGTATTCTGCTGGGGGCAGGGGAGTTGCAGAGAGAGGAAAGAAAGCACCCAGATAGCCAAAGAGATCCCTTTGGAGTCATTGCCTGGGTCCTGGCATTGTGATCGTCAGACCATGCAGACTGCACCTTTCAAGCATCAGGCCAGGCAGAAAGCAAGCAGCGCGGAGAGATGGAACGCAACGGTAACAAACTGGCCTATGAATTGAGGTAGTCCTTGCAGCAAAGTGTACAAACCACGGTCTTTATGTAAAAAATGAATTGTTGGCTATACGATACATGACAACTTGTAAACAGCAAACCTGCGGAGGTTTCTGGGCAATGCCCAAAATAGCTGGACAGATAAGAAACAGCTGAATTTCTGAAACAGATTTCAGAAATCACTGCCTGCCGTTATTTTGGGATCTCTATTCAGCCGTCCTCTCCGCTACTGGGGAGTGCACATGATACCACACTGCACTTCTCCGCATGAGGCCTGGCCAAACGATGCATAGTAGGACTGAGAAAATTCAGCTCTTTAGAAAGCAGAGAAACTAGAACAATTCCAAGATCAGAACAGCTGGGAAATGAGCCCCCTGACTTCCGAATGCTTTCCAGTGGGACATGAATTCTCTCAATCCGATTTTGCACCACAACAAGGCTGCTGAGACAGCAGTTTCCTCTAGGAGTGTTAATTGCACCTCAGAGACTTTAAAGCAGGGGTAAGCAACCTATGGCACGCGAGCTGATTTTCAGGGGCACTCACGCTGCCCGGGTCAAGACCACCAGTCCGGGGGGCTCTGCATTTTAATTTAATTTTAAATGAAGCTTCTTAAACATTTTAAAAACCTTATTTACTTTACATACAACAATAATTTAGTGATATATTATAGACTTATAGAAAGAGACCTTCTAAAAACGTTAAAATGTATGACTGGCACGCAAAACCTTACATTAGAGTGAATAAACGAAGATTCGGCACACCACTTCTGAAAGGTTGTCGACCCCTGCTTTAAAGAAACATTATTTAGTGATCAACTGAGCTCTGCAGTTTGATGCAGTGACCACATTACATTGGAGTTTTCCTTTCAACTCATTTTGATTGTCCATCAGGAATAGCTTTGTGTAGAGAAAAGAACAGGAGTACTTGTGACACCTTAGAGACTAACAAATTTATTAGAGCATAAACTTTCGTGGACTACGGTCCACTTCTTCGGATGCATACTCTGAAATTTGTGTAGAGAATTAGGGAATCATTCCCACTTTCAACGCTTCCTTATTTGGTCTGTAGTTTGAGAGAGGATGGGAGATGTTATTTGTTGATGGACCTGAAGTATCATGAAGCATAAAGGCGGCACACAAGCTACATACATGAGCAACAGCAGTCAGGAGATCTGGAGTACCTCTACACTGGAAAAATATGCCCCCAGCCAGCGAGTCTCAGGGTTTGTCTACACTGCAAAAAAACAACAACAACAAAACACACCAGCCCCAAAACAACACACACACAACTGGTGGTACAGTCTCAGAGCCTGGATCCACTGACTAGGGCTTGCTGGGCTAAAAATAGCATTGTAGATATTCAGGCTTGGACTGGCGCCTGGGCTCGGAGACCCACCCTGCTCACTGGGTTTCAGAGCCCGGGGTCCAACGCCTACCCTGTTATTTTTAGCCCGATAGACAACTGGGGCTCTGAGCTGAGTCTCGCTACTGCAGGTTTCCCCCCCCACCCCTTCTCTTCAAGTGTTGATAAACCCCTAGAGTGTATTCCTGACTCTTGTGGCTGACTCGCTGTGTGACCCTGGACAAGGCCCATCTGTGCCTCGGTTTCCCCATTTGTAAAATGGAACGTACATCTACCTCCTGGGTGGGAGGGGTTTGTGGTCTTAGCTCTTCGCTGTTTGCGAAACACTTTGAACGAAGGGTGCTTTACAACTAACAATCCACCTATTCCCGCTGCTACCCTTGTGAATATTTGTAAAGGGACAGAATCCTGCGCAGGTTGGAATGGTTTTTGGACATCAGCTTGTTCCACTTGGGGAACTGAGTCAGGTTGACACTTCTGCTGCTGGGAGGGAGCAAAAACGGGATGTGGCACAAAAGATCCGTATCACACTAAAACCCAGAGAGGAAGCAAGCAGGAGAACAGAGATGAGAGGTGCACGTTGGCTTGGTAGTTTACAGAACCTTATCAGGTCAGGTATACACTGGAGTCTCCTCCCTAGAGCACCTCAGCTTCATTGCTTTCCTGGGGAAGGGGCCATGAACACGGCCAGCTGAGCCACTCCAAGAAATGTAACACCACGACACAGAAGTGGGGCAGCTGTTAAAGGCAGAACAATGAAATGATCCTTAAGAACTCCTGCACCCACCTCTGCACCGTTACAACACAATCGCCCCCTCCCCAACATAGCCGCAACACTCATTGAAACACTTCTCTTGTAGCGTAGGCAGGAACCAAACATGTCCCCCACACGGTTCCCTTTGCTCTTTGTCGGGCTGTAGTCCAGTGCAGGAGACACAGCTAAGAGTCCACTTACACCACAAGATGGAAACCTGTCTCACCTGTGTCAGGGAACAGCCAAACAAGTGATGGCTGTAGCATGAACAGAATTCTACAATGGGGTGAAGCAGAATCAAGAGAGGCCAAATCCCTTGATAGAACAAGGGACCAAGTGCAGCACTTCTGCTCCACCTCGGCTACTCCCTTGAAAACATTTGGAAGCTGCCCAAAAGCCCCCACCAGAAAGTGACCTCAGTGGAAAGGGGAGAAAACAGAAGCCCCAAGCAGCCAGCCTTCACGAGGCAAGCCTCTGATTGTGTTTGCAAAAAATGATGTTTTTGCTGTGCTTTCAGTGCTGCCACATCAGACAGACGCTGCTCGGTGGCTAAAGCTAAGATTTTGTCATGGTTATTTTTTAGTAGAAGTCACAGACAGGTCATGGGCAATGACCAAAAATCCACGTGACCTGGTCCTGACTTTTATTAGCAATAACTATGACAAAATGGGAAGTGAGGAGGGTCCAGTACCCATGGCCGCTGGGGCTTCTGGGTCCCCCCGCTGCCACTGCCAGCTGGGAGCTGCGGGGTCCCCCTTGCTGCCCAAGGCAGCTGAGAGCGGCAAGGGGACCCCTTGGTGCAAGCCCCACCCCCTGCCGCGGGTGGTGGCTGGGAGCTGCAGGGAGGGGTCTCTGCTGCCTGCATTGGTTCAGAGCTGCAAGGTCTCCCCGCTACCCACAGAGGCTGGGAGCTGTGGGGTCCCTTGCTTCCTGCCAGCTGAGAACTGCTGGGCCCCTGCCAGCCGACACCTCCAGCGGAAAATGTCACAGAGGTTTCGAAGTTATGGATTCCGTGACCTCCGTGACAAAATCTTGGCCTTACTCACGGCATGAGAGCACATGGAGAACGAACTGCGTCTCTGATTATCCAGCCACACCTCGGCATTTAACCTTATAAAGCTGGAGGCTCTGTCCAATAGAATGGGTCAAATTCGGCAATGGCATCACCCCACTGACTTCAGATACGCCAGAGGTGAATCTGGCTCGGTGCCTTCAAAGGCGCGCAGCGCAGCACAAGAAAAACAACGCTGGATTTATGCGGTTTCCGTTTTTAAAAAAATTCTTTGTGCTCATTAAAAAAAAATCTGGGAAGGTCTTTTGATTCATAAAAACTAAACTTAGAGCTGTCAAGGAGGGACTTTCCTGGATGACTTACTGGCAGTCTCAGACGCATGCCGGGAGCACTCTCGGCCCTTCGTTGAAGGGACGAGGTTCTGAACGCGACACTTTTACAGCTGGCTGGTTTGGGGGGGGCTTCTGTGTTAACTCAGATTTAAACTGCCTGAATAAAACCCTGTCCCTTCCATTAACCACCTCCCCCTTCCTGGAATGCGCCACATCAGAATCCTACCACGTTCTTCAGGTGCCCATAGAGACTTCTAGAGAAGACCTGGCCTGGATTTCTAACGTGAAAAAACAAGCTGGGAAGGAGAATGCAATAGCTTCCTTCCAGGCCGCCTTTATCCATCACAAAGCAGTCAGACAGGGCACAAACTCCATTTTTTTCTTTCCTTTATCATATCCAACCACTGTTATGTGGGTCTGGATTCAAATGCCTGCTACATGGCAAATTCTAGCAGGTTGGACTATGCTCTCTCAAAGGCCCTCAATGCAATCGGTTTCTGTACCTGACTCCGTTCGACGCCGACAGTCCTGGGCTCGGGGCTCCGGCTCCCACAGGCTGAGGCAGCGCCCATGCACTCTGTGTATTGAGTCTCGGCGCTGACCTGGCTCCAGACAAGGTTGGTTTGTTATAGGGCACAAAGCCGACACCAGAAGAGCTTAGTGCAGCTGTCCGACTGGAAACCTGCGGCACAGCTGATGAACTGGGGAGGTTTATCATGGAGTGCCGATAGCGCGTGGTGATGGGGCCAGTTCCACTATTCAACAAGCACTGTTGACAAGAACAAGCCATTGCCGTGTGAAGGGGCCCCGTGGCCGTGGTCACCGGATACGGGGTGTCCATGCGCCTCTGAATACCTCGTCGGAACCTGGAGGTCTTGTTGGTCTGGACCAGCGATACAAAATCAATGTCGTAGTTGTAGCCCAAGGAGCTCAGGTCTACATGCCGAAGGCCATGCGTGAAGGCTTGCTCCAGGAACACACAGACCTTCATCTCATATGGAGACCACCCGCCTTCGTCATTCTGCCACTCCCACACGATGCCCTGCCCGGCCGCGGAGTCTTGAGCGAAGAGGTGTCTGCGGACGGATCGCATGGTTCCTGGTTCAAGAGAAACAGACACTGGACGTCAGTCAAAACCACGCAAAAAATGGCAATGCAGTATCTATGGAGAAGCGGTACCTTAGGGTGCTTTAAAAGTGCTTATGTGAGTCAAGCACCCAACTCCCTTTGACTTTCCATGGGAATTCTGCATCCACTTCCTTAGGGCACTGTAGGAAATCACACGCAAAAGGGACAGTGGAACTTTTCTGAAGTGACCACCAAAGGGCCAACCACCCAGGTCTGGTTGCTTAGCAGATGTGGGTCTTTCGGAGATTGAACAATCCTGGGAAATGCTTTGAAATGGCCACTTTGCCAGGTACCACACCCACACGTGTGTGCAACAGTCCGGGGGAAAGGTGGAGGCAAAGCTGGGAAAGCAGTTTGAAAAGTCTAGAGAGAGCAGCTGTTCAGACAGAGGGAAGGGGAACAAAACCACAGCAGAGTTGCTGGTTCAAGGGTTATTCTAGACCAGCAGCGGGAGCTAAAGCCTGCTCACATATCAAAGGCTCTGCTTCCCAGCAGCAAAGTGATCTGAGAAGCACATTTCCCCTGGTTATTTTTATTAAAACCTGCTCAAGGAGGATAGAGTCCAACCAATAAAAGGGGAAATTAAAAGTCAACAAAAATGTCTTCCCCCAGCAGGGACTGAACCAGCCCAGGCACCGGCAGCATCAGAGGGGCCCCCAGAACTCCACTCCTCCATGGTGCTAGTGTCTTTCAATGCCTCCTAAGTGCCTATGTCACTTTGGAAAATGGGACTCAGGAGCCTAAGTCACTTAGATGCATTTGAACATTTTAGTCTCAGGGGAACTCCCCTGGAGTCAGCCTCTTCCTACATTACTCTGGGGGTTTGGTTTGGATTCTGGTATAATGTGTTTGGTTAATCATATTTTGCGCTCTTTGGATACAGCACCGTGACCAGTATTGGGCTGTAGGGATCTGACTTTCAGGTGTCTGACTTCAAGACCCTTTGTAGAGGTGCAGAGCTGTTCTAGTGACTCACTATGGCAACCAGATCAGGAGGGTCTCATTAGCTCCAACTCCGACGCATAATAGGCTGAGAATTCCTTCAAGGTAAAGAGCCAGAAGGAAGGGACAGGCAGGTCAAGGAACATCCCTAGGAACAGATGGCTCAAGCGAAGGCTTATGTCTGTAAGTGCAGTCCTGCCTCAGGGTTCTATTACATAAGTTAAAAATAAAGAAAGATTATGGAGCATAATCTATTGAGAGAGCTGCAGAGAGAGTGGGGTGGGGACTTCCCTGATTTACAAGAACCTGTCATCCACGAATGCCCAGACGCTTTGCAAACATTAAGCCTCATGACCCTGTGAGGTACTCATTTTATGATGGGGAAACTAAGGCACGGTGTCAAAGTGACTTGCCCAAAGCCATCCAGTGAGTCAATGACAGGACTAGACAGGAAAAGAACCCAGGAGTCCTCACTCAACCACTGAACAACACGGCCCCTCACATACCCCATGACACGTGTCCACATGAAAAGAAGAGTTTCATAATTACTGTCAAGCACCATCTCCAATTAATACGACCTCAGTATCTCATATAATAGCTGTTTTGTGGTCCTCCAGCATCTTACGGAAATTGGTTATGTGGCTCTGGGGGCTTAGAAAGTTACAGATCATTGCGTTAGAGGTTAGCTCAGCAAGTGACCTGCTCCGTACAAGAGCACTGACTGCTCTCGGTTTACTCTGCTGTAGCAGCCGAATACTGACCCGTGACAAGAGAAAACAAGTGACCAACGCTACTTAAGAGCTACTGAAAGCAAAGGAGCTCTAGGATCTTCCCCAGGGCTATCCTTAGATCCAGGCTGAGACCTTGTAGCTCAAACATCAGGCTTGGAAATCCTAGTGCCGTGGTCCCCAACCTTTTTTGTCTGGCGAGTGCCAGACGAGCCACGGAGGACCGTGAGCATCCGCTGAAATGTCGCCGACAAGCGGCATCATCCAGAGGCGTCGCCGCCGAAATTCAGCGGCATTTCGGCAGATGCTCATCTGCCGGCCAGTACACGGGCGCACTTAGATGCCATGGCGCCCGCGGGCATCGCGTTGGGGACCCCTGTCCTAGTGGGTCAGATTCTCAGTCGGTGTAAGTCAGTGTATCGCTGACATCAAGGGATAGGCTGACGTCCACGAGCTGAGGAGCCGGCTCTGGGATGGGAAATCAGAGTACGTGCCCCAAAGCAAGTTCCAGGAACTGCTCCCTGAAAACGAAGCGAAGGAGGGGGTGTTATCTTACAGCACACCTGGATCCGCAGCGAGACACACAGGTGAAGGAATGCGTGGGGGGGACGTGGACACTGTGGGAAAACGATGGGGGGAGACAGGTGCTCAGCTGGGGGCTAGCGATCAAAACCAGCAGGGACATCCTACTGTCCTAGCAGACTGCCGGATAATAGCAGCACAAGGGTTTCAGAGCACGCAACCGCAGCACCCACTACCCCCCCAGCTGTGGGAAGAGGTGGCTTTTGGCACTCAACATACAGTGTGAGGTGTACCGCCCTGGGATACCCAGCGGGCGGGGCATTGGCCGTTCTTATCTTGACCACACAGACAGTGGTAGCTTTAGGACAGTTCCTGAAGCCGCCCGATATTTACTTCTAGCTACGCTGCGCTGACCAGCAGCTGAGGCTCGCTTCTAATCCAGCGCCCGAGATCCGCCTTTGCAGCTGTCGCTCCCGTTCTATGGGGATGTTGGACCTGTTAACACTGGCTTCCTGTTATTCTTCCTCGCTTCCTTTGAAGAGCCTACTTGTCTGTCTAATAGCAGCAGGGAGAACGCAGTGGCCTCTTTTTCGCTCTGTTTAAAGATTTTCATAGGAACGTTTCCTGCGGCGTTTATTTTATCTCTAGCGCATTACAAAGGTCAGCGGGCTGATCATTTACAAAACGTTCATGTCTAAAGGCAGGGAGCCTTGCTCAAACCGGGGAGCTTTGACTATATCTGCACCAGCAGAAGAGGAGGGAATGGGGACAAGAGAGTTTGAAAGGATCATACTGAAATGCAAACCGAACAGGTGGCAACGCGTCCGCGGTCCCTGCAGCAACAGATCCAAATCCCAGCCAGGCCATCTCGGTCCATCACCCCTTCAAGATCAATTTACTGGGCCCCATGCACTCACGGGGAGGGGACTTTCAGATAAGATCCTCAAAACTGAGTCAACAGCCCCAACATTAAAGGTTCCATTATAGTTTCATATGAGTAGAGGTTTGATCCCCAGGGTCCTTTGCCAAAACGTTCACTCCGCCACCCTAGCTGCTCCCCTCCCTCCACCCCAGAGCTGGCTGCATTTCAGCAGCCCCTGCATGAATATAATTTGTGAAGCGCTGTGGAACCTTTTCCAGTGAACGGGACTAAAGAGAAGCAAGATACTATAGAGCATCGGTAGCTGCTTTCAGAGAGATTGCCCCTCTCCCGGGGGAGGATATTCCATTCACAGTTTGGCCATTAGGACTGAATGGTGCTCCCTAGGTGGTCCTCCAGCCCAGCTGCTCACAAGATTCCACCTACACTAAGAACCAGACTCACTGCTGAGTGCCGTAGCTGGGACTAGCCCATTACTTTTACTGATTCAATCACCCTGCTGTAGCCCTGGTCAGAAAAAGGGCCAATTTCCGAGAGTCAATGGGGGGGGTGGGGGCTAGAGAGAGGGGACCATTGGCTATTGCGGAGAGCAAGGCCTGAGAGTTAGGACTTCTGGGTTCTACTCACAGCCTGGTCACTGAGCAGGATGGAAAGAGGCTGTCCTGGTGCCTGCTTGGTGATCTCCACGGCAGTTTTCAGAGAATTATAAGCCCCATCCAAACAAGGCTGCTGGGCGCCTAAAGAATATTCAAAGCTCCTAGTGCTAAGCCAGTGACAAACACTCCCAAACACACTCATCTTGCTGATGAAATCTCTCACCCGGGACACCCTCCTAGCCAGGTTTCAAAGCTCCAGGTACTTTCCAGAGCGGTGCCCAGCCCAGCTGTGTGCTACTCACCCTAACATTAGGGCAAGAAAGTAGGACCATGAGCCGGGAACATGATCAAGAAGGCCATGTCCGTCCTTGCTTACAGACCTGTTATTTAGCAATCTTATCACCCCTCACGCTCTGCGAACACAGCTGATTTACTGTATTCAAGAAATCTGAACATTTCTGCCCTTCTCTAAGGCCCTCAGAGCGAACCACGCCTTGCCACCTCTCGGGAGGCAGGTGTTCGCGCCGTTTTACAGATGGGTAAACTGAGGCACAGATAGGCTTGTGCTTTCAGAAGGCGCCACTAATGTTGGCTGTCCACTTTGAGACACCCAGGCCTGATTTTTCCAGAGGTGATGAGCACACAAAAACCCCATCGACGCTGTAGGTGCTCACTACTTCCAGTGGGGAAAAAAAAGTCAGCTCCTAGGTGCTAAAGGTGATCATCCAGATGTAATGGCCACTAAACTGTTGGCCTGAGTGACCTCCGTGGGTTGTGCAGTGAGTCAGGAGCAAAGGCGGGAACAGAACCCAGATTTCCTGGCAACTAATCCTGCACCTTGCCCTCAAAAGCCAAACTCCCTCCACCCTGGAAGAAGGGGAAAAAAAAGCGGGAAAGGAAAATCAACGTGAAGGGGCAGTGTTCTAGCACCGCCCTACGTCATTCTGTGGGGATTGCAGGCATTAGCTCAGCTGTGTCCACAGGGCGCTAGGCCAAGCCAGAGCGGCTGGTCCTGCAGCCGGGAAAGGGGGGGGGACAAGGGAATCAAACATGAGTGTTTTAATCACAAAAAGGCCTTTTTATGCAGCTCCTCTGAAGGGATGTGCACAGGAAGGGGTGGGGGGGTAGGGTGACCAGATGACAAAAGTGAAATATCGGGATGCGCGGGGCAGGGGGGGGGGAAGCTGCCGGAGGGCCCCCCCCCCCGCACCAGCTCGCCTCGAGACCCCTTGGAAACCTGAGGCATAGTCTGTGGGCCCCCAGGTTGAAAACCACTGCCAAGTTCAGCCAGCCCCTCCAACCGCACCGCAGGTGTTAGGGGAGCCCACCAAGGGACAGGCATGATGGGGACCACAGCTGAGCAGTGCAAAGAGGAGCAGAAACGGGGTCCCAGCCGCGGAGCTGCGCCTACTGAATTCTCCAGCGGTGGCTGCAGTGGGTGGGAGCCGGGCTGGGGGGAGCTGAGCTGGGCCGGGGGAGCAGCGGCAGCTCCCTGCAGCCCGGCTAGACCCCCTGCAGCACTAGATGGGGGGCTGGCGCGCCTGCAGGGCAGAGTCTTTTTGTGATGGCCACCGCCAGGCGGCACAGCCCCGTCTCCACCCGACTCTATGGTGGCCGCAACAGCTGAGCACGCCCCGGCCCGGAGCTGCCAAGCCCACGTGCTGCGCTAGATTCCCGGGGCAGCCTGGCTCGCTTCCCGGCCGCCCTCCCAGCCCGGGCCGCTTCGTGAGCCATGGGCGCGGCGCAGGAGGCCCAGGCCTGCCTCGCCTTCTACCGGGGGCTCGGGCGGAGGGAGCCACTGCGGGATCTCTGTCGGGCCATCCTCACCTTCCTGGAGAAGCTGGAGCAGTTCGCAGGGTGAGTGCTGGGCGCCACCCCCTCCCTCCAGCGCTTGCACTACCATACAGGTGATCAGCGCAAGCCTGGGAGGTAGGGAGGAGGAATGCGGTGTGCTTGGGGAAGAGGCAGGGCCAGGGCGGGGA
>NC_048315.1:19161849-19171070 GCF_013100865.1 Trachemys scripta elegans
GGGCAAAATTGCTTGTTTGTCCAGTGAATATTGGGACAGTCCCGATAAAATCGGGACATGTGGTCATCCTGCGGGGGGGTGGGGAGGGCATACAGTTCTAAGATCCCAACCTTGCAAAGCATTTAAGCACACGTGCAATTTTAAGCACAAGTGATCCCAGTGAAGCTTTAAGTGCACAGTGATCTGAATACAGCCGGGAAAGAGGGTTCTTACCTGTGTCCTGTCGGAACTGCATCAGGCTTGGTATGTCGATGACGTAAGGGGCGAGCGTGGCATCTGCCTGCCCCAATGGGATACTGCTGCTGGCCAGCCCGGTTCCCGATCGTCTCCCCTTCTGCGCAGGGGCCTGGAGAGCCTGTTCGATAAAGCTGCATACGCTCCCTCTGTATGGCCTCCACCTGCCGAACTCGTCCTGCCATTCCCATACAGCCACTGCGGGCAGGACGGCATGCCCTGGCACGGAATTGGGGAGCCCAGGTGACCCAGCAGAACCACTTCCGGCACCCAGCGCTGCTGCCATTTTCCACGGTCTGAAAGGGAGCCAAGTCAGATCGCGTTCTTCACCCACCTTCAAACCATCCTCTTCAAGGGCGGATGTCAGGCCTGCAAAGAGAGAGAGAGAGACACACACAAGACATACAGAGCTAATAAATACATTTGTTGGTCTCTAAGGTGCCACCAGGACTCTTCGTTGTTAGAGCGAAGAATGACAGCCCTGAGCTAACAGCAGGCAATCCTGCAGGTAGGTGGCAAAGTCTACGCACCTGGTGGGAGGAAACGCATGTGTCTCTCCATGAAAGATAACTGGGAGGTGAAATCGCTGAACAATTCACGGGGCAGTGGTAACTCAGAAGCGAATCAATTTCAAAACCAGCGGGTTAGATGTAGTTTGGGGGTCCTACCCAGGCCTGAATCCTGCTGCCAACATTGGGGGGTTTACAATCAAACCGACAGCGTAAGCGTTTGGGGGCAAAGACTCTCAGTGTTAGACCCCAAGCACATGTCGTCAGCACTGACAAGCAGGCCAACATGGGGCGTAACAGGAACCCAGGAGTTCCAGTGTTATTCGTTATGGGTGCTGCAATAGATCTAGAGGCCCTGATCTGGTATCAGACCCCCATTAGCCAGGCTCTGCACGCGCGCGCACGCAACCAAAAACCAATCACTACCCTCCCCACAGTGCCGCAGTCAAAGGGTCAATCTGTGTATCACACAGTATGCTAGCAGCCTTCTTAAAACAACACGGGACCTGAAGAGCTCAAGAGCAGGGCACAACTTAACCAACAGAGCAGCCATCAGTCAGCTGGAAGGTTTCTTCCATCACAATCAGAGGCATGTATCCGGTGAGATGCAGGTAGCAACGGAGCGTCCACAGGCTCTGCAGAGCTCTTTGGGATGTAGGGCAGCCCAGGCTCCCGTGGGCGCAGCACCCACCCCTCACCCTGAGGGGTGGGTGCTGTGGTTTGTTATTTCCAACTCATCCATATGGAATAAAGCATAGACACCCAGATGGCTGCGTTCACAAGAGGAGAGCGATGCATTTTAAAGAAAACGATAGCTAATGAGTCATTCCTGTGCAGTTCTACCCAACGCCCCCGGGCGTACGAGCCGCCACTGGCAAATGAGACCCCCCCCCCCACGATCATTTGATTAAAAAAAAAAGAAAGAAAAGAATCTTGAAACATTTGCTGCTATCACTTAGCACCCCCCAATGCCCCAGGGATGGTTATTTTACAGCTTGGAATTACAAGTCACTTCAACAAACCCCAGGTGCAAAATCTCGACACCTGCCTCGTGCGCTATTTTTACGTTGGATTTCACACACTACTACTCAGCATTGCCGAGCTCAGCGTGGATCATCTCAGTTCAGAGCTCTGCTGCAGCGTTTTCTATCCCATCTGGTGCACAACGTTTGCAAGCAGGGGGTATGCTGCACCCCATGGGAAAGGGACCCCCGGACATAAAGGGCTCCTGCCTTTCCAAATATACAGTGGCTTGGATGCCCATCAGCAAAGCAGGCCATCAGGGGGAGGCGCTGCTTTGGAGGGGGTCACACAATTGGTTTGTGATCCTTTTAAAATGTAGTGGCAGCAGAACGAAAAAAAAAAAAAAGATGACAGCAGAAATAGATCTATTAACACTTTCTCTTACGTGGTAGCTTTCTCCCAAAGCACTTCAGCCTCAAAACCCAGGTGGGGGTAACCATCCTCCTTACCTACTGTACAATGAAATCCTGGGTCATGATTGGCTGAAAAGGGTCATGTAACAAACAGTCTACTGTTGACCTCCAAGGAGGTCAACAATGCTTAGCTATCTGAGGAGCAGCAGCTGCCAATCAACACTAAATATGCAAATCAGGACATCCTGATTGGCTGCAAGTGAGTTCAGTGTAAATGAAAATTCACTTCCTAGTAGGTAAGGGATACTGTTTCCTGGATCAGAAAACTGACAATCTAAAGGGGTGGGGGCTTCCAAGTTTATGCACCTAAATGGAATTCTGGTCTACAGCTGTTTGCAACAATTGTGAAATAACAAACACAAGTTCCACGCCTTGGGCAAAGTGCTTGGGCAACTTGAAGTTAAGGCTGTATGTTTCTATTAGTTACTGAAGGGTATCGGGGTAGGGGATTCCTAAGAGAAATCTGTAGTTTCCTTTTTGTTTCCATTAAAACAAAACATTCAACTCTACACTCAATCCTTCCCTCCCCTCCCCTCCCCCCAAACAGTGACACACAAATTTTAGAAAGCCTGGAAATGCAAAGTTAAGGTCACCCGCACCCTGAACTGTGATCCTCACCCCTTGCATATCTACCGTTATCGCGTGTAAGATGGAAACAGTTTGAGGTAAATTGTGATAAGGACTTTATGAACTTCTCAGTCTGGTATCTAACATCCACTGCATGTGTGTCACTGACCTGTAGAGTCATGGAACCGTGAAGAATACGGCTGTGGTTTTTTATGAACGTATCTACCACAGATCTCCCACAAACCCACATGCCTATTGTGTCAGCTACTAAATTCAATGGTCCAGCTCTTCAGAGATCTGCAGGCCCAAATCTAGTAGCTACATGTTCTGCTGTGAGATTTAGCCCTGACAAGTTTGCTTTTAGTTTTAAAAAATACCTTCTCCCCTGTTAACAGCACTCTAGATTGTAAGTTTCTAGTTTATTTTTCACCATTTATACTACTTGATTATTAACTTGGGCTCCCATCCAGCAATCGGACCCGCACGGGTGGATCTCTGCCTCTGGGGCAGAGCCTCATGTAAGGATCCACCCACCTGGATTTGACTGGAGGACTGGGGACTCTGACAACAAAAGAAGTTTGGTAAGTTTCCATTTTTTTCTTCTTCACAGTCACTTCCTGCTTCTCAAGCCCTAGCAGAGAGCAGCAGAGCTGGGTTCACAGCATTACCATGCAACCTTCAAGCCAAAAGTCTGTTTCCACTGAAATTTAAAACAAAAGCTGGAGAAAAAAAACAAACAAACCCAACTACTATTCAGTCGTGTAAAAGCCTTTTTAAATGTATAAAAATCTGAACTTTGGCTCTACAATCCAGCTGACAATGACCCTTTAAAATGTCTGAATTGAACTCATCAGTGGTAATAAAACCTCAATGACAATGTAGCCTGCCTCACAAGTGGAAAAGAAAAGGCCAGGGAGCCCTAGATCCAGTGCTGTGGACGTAAGCAGTTTTCAAGTGCCGACAGAGTGGGATTCTTTTAAAGCACAGGGCTTTTCAGCGTGTTATTCGAACAGGACAATGCCCAGGAAAGATTTGCAAGGATCACCAACACCACACTTAGGAAACGCGAGGTTTGCAAACAAGCGACTACATATCGTCACAGTGAATGGATTATATTTGAATTAAAAGATTCCTGGGTGTCTAGGTTACACTAAGACAGAGGTCTGCAACGGGCTTACAACTCAGCATCAGGAGGGCGCGTTTGTTACAGGACTGCAGGTGGCCCATACCCCCTGCCGTTCGGAAACCCTAAAGGGAAGATCAATCTAAGGGCCCCGCTGCTACGTGTGGTGCTTGCCAAGCCCAACAGCAAATCAACTGAAATTTTAGTTTCATTCTGCTGTGAATTTACAGAAGCAACAGAAGCACTACCATGACTTCAGCCGTTGTTCAGGGCTCTCTGTGGGTGCCGGGGCAGATACCTGGAAAGAAACAGGAGTTTCCACAGTTGTAGAGAAATCTCAGGTACTTGTGCTGTTCCTGGGCACTGCAGGCCAAATCCGGCCCGGCCTGATCCCACCTGGAGCAGCCAGGTGAAATTTCCTAGGATCATATCTGTTTTATTCATAGAGTTTAAGGCCAGAATTCTGATCACTGGATGAGGGTCCCTGGCGTGTTATGCAGGAGGTCAGACCAGGTGATTTTTGCATCAAACCCTTAACTTCTATGTGGGCTACAGTATATCTTGCAGAAAGATATCCAACCCGGGCTCTGGAGTTCAGGGAATGCTATGGCCTGTACCCCCAACTTGACCTGGGATTCATGGGCAAGAAATTACCATAACCCTTGCTTAGGAATCCGGAGACCTGGGTTCTAGTCCCAGCTCTGCCACTGACCTCTAGTGTGACCTTGATCAACTCGTTACCTCTCTGAGCCTCTGTTTCCCCTCCCACCCTTTGTCTGATTATAAGCTCCTTATTGTTTCTGTCCAGTACCTAGCACAACAGGCAAACAGAACCAGTAAAATGATTAGCCAGAACGAGGGGTGAGAGACCCTGAGCAAAGAGGATAGAAGACGAGATAGAAGGGTTTTGGTCAATTCTAGGGTAGCATTTGTGTCTGCATTTCTCTTGGCCATCAGCGACACTCAGGCATCGGAAGAGATGAACATTGCATTGCTCATATCCACTTGCATAAATACTACTGGGCATTTACAATCATCCGTCGATAATTCGCTACCCTCAAGGTTCCTTTCAGAGCTAATCTCCGGCTGTAATACCAAAGGGAGTTTCCGAGATAGAAATGCAGACCCACCTGGATACTAGAGAAAGTATTATTAGCCAACGTAGAGAAGGAAATCAGACAAGAGAGAACCGAACTGTACGCTAGTTCTCCACGCTATGCAATGATAGCGCTTTCACAACAACTACAAAATTAAGACTGCAACCTGATTCAAGGACATCGGAATGGCTTTCTAATTCCAGAGCCTTCTCACCATCGTCATGAATCGTTAGTATTTACAGAAGAGGCCTCAACCAAGCTCAAGAGACACTAAGGCTACACACACAGCGAGCTGGGGTTTGAGTCCCGTGCTCATGTGCCCATTGTACCCATATTCTTCAGAGTGATATTATTACATGATTACGGCATAATTATGATGCATTTTGTACAAGGAGGTGTCATTGGAAACGTTAGGATTTTGCAGAATACGATTATGTTATTTGTATGCATTTTTGTATCTGAAGTTACGACTATCGACTATGTATCTGTAGGCACAGCTGGTAAGTAATGGCTGCTATAATCCAGCAAGGTAGGTGGCCAGGCTACCTGACACGGAACTCCAGCTCGGAGACCAGTGTTGTTCCACAAACTGAGTTTGGGACCAAGGGTTCTTGCCGTATGCTAAAGCTATACAAGGCAGAGTGTGGCCTCACTGGTTGTTCTTCACTCCTCCCAGAGCTGAACTCCTAAGAGAAGCTCCTAAAGAAAAGGACTTGGAACGGGGGCGGGAATCCCAAGATGCAAAGCAAGTGCAACTTGTCCCTTAAGAATTGGCAAGCCTGCTTGTATCATCAGAGAATTTGCTAGTTTATATCCGACCTGTCTAGTATCTTAGGCTTAGTTTATTGTTTATTTAGTAGGTAATCTGCTGGGATCTGTTTGCTATCCCTTATAATCACGGAAAATCTGTCTTTTTTGTAATTAATAAACTTATTTTATGTTTTCATCGAAACCAGTGAGTTTGAATGAATTGCTTGGGAATCTTAGCTCAAGGGGCAGGGGCATTTCCTCTCCACATTGAGGGGGAGGCGAACTGGATAATAAATTCATACTGGTCGGGGTTTGGACCAGGGCAGGACGGTACAGCTCCGGGATCCGAAGCTGGTGGTTATGTAGCCTCTCTCTTGTTGGTGTGTATGCTGGTGGAAGTGTAGGACCAGGAGCGGGTCTGCAGCTTCTCACAGCAGCACAGTATGAGAGGGAGCCCAGGCTGGTGAATCAGAGGGCTCAGTGGTACCCCAGTTCCAGGTGGCACCCTGGGGGGAACCCGTCACACCCATACTTGCAGTGTTCAATAAGAGCTATCACACGTGTTACTAGCAATGTAGCCACGGTAGCACGGACAGCAGCAGCAGAACCAGAGTTGAGTACACACTCATGGGTTTCAGTGTGTGTACATGAGCAGGGGAATCACGCCCCTAGCTCATAGTGTAGACATACTTAATACAGAGCGCTCCCTCAGATCATACCAGTCCAGAGACCAGCCCGCAAAAGACTAAATTCTCTCAACTACTACTGAAGCCAAGGGAAGCTGAAAGCACTCAGCACCTCCCAGGATCAGACCTTTCATCAGGAAGGTTTGCACTCAAGAAACAATGTCAACTCAAAGCTGGCCAACACTTCAGATTCTGTATAAACATGTTCATCCCAAACCCAACAGACATGCAGCCATTCATTTCTTTTCATTCCAGTGGAAAAGGTTTTTACACAGATATTTTAGGATGCTGTTCAAATGCAAAACAAGAAACAGTTGCTTTTAAGCACACATTTTCTTGCGGGCGGGGATTTTCACTGAGAGCCTGAAAGCGAAACTGAAGTTTCCACTTTTTGGTTTATAGAATCTCAACAAATATTTATTTGCCCTGGCTGAGAGAATCACAACAAACAATCAGCATGAACAGCAAAAAGAAAATTCGATTTTCAACACTAGTTCCATTTTAGTAAACCCACGTGCTCTTCGTAACATAGGGCAGGAATTCTGATTGGAAATATTATTAAGAGGTAGCCAGTGTCCTTTTAAAGACTCAAACTCAGAAATGACTATTTATATGGTCAAGCCATATAAATAGCACTGTTAGTGAGGAAGAGTGGTCTAGTGGTTACGGTGCTACCCTAGGAATCCGGAGACGTGATGGAATCCTACCCTAGGAATCTGGAGATCTGAATTCTCTTCTCTGCCACAGACTTCATGTACGACTCTGGGAAAGAACCCTCTGATTCTGTTTCTCAGCAGTAACATGGGAATAGCACAGGATCTTGTGAGGATACACACATTGAGCAGCTCACAGTCCTCAGTCACTATGACAATGTAATACCACAGATATTGCCAGGCACAGGTGACAGTCTAAAGTCCAGAACCTACAACCGGGTCCAAATGCAGGAGCAGGACCCAAGGGCCTCATCCAGGAAACAGCACCATGGGACTACTGGTAGCATTTGCAGGATCAGACCCCGAGGAAGAAAAGTCCTATAGTTAAGACAAGGGTAAAATTTTCAAAAGTACCTACGTGATTTACAAGCCTAAGTCCCATTTTCAAAAGTCACCTGGCCACTTAGGGCACATCTACGCAGCAAGCAGCGAGTCTCAGAGCCCGGGTCTAGTTGTGTAGACGTTCCGTACCTGAAGCTTAGGGAGTGGGGTCTTCAGAGCTGCCACAGGATCCTGCTTGCTGTGTAGACGTACCCTAAGCGCCCTATTTCTCATTGAAACTAAGTGAAAACGGGCCTTTGGCACTTGAAAAGTTAACCCCAAGTCAAAATTAATCTAACCCCTCTCATCTCTGTAAAAGGCAGCTCCCAAGAACTTCCTTCTAAGTATCTAAGCAAACTGCTTTAAAAGATGCAAGATTAAAAAAAAATCTTTAGGACCTAGACATTTCATAACTTTTGAGAATGAAAATAAATTGCTCTCTTAAAGGGTCACGACCCCACCAGTTTAAAAACCTGGCATCTGTCTGACAGCGCTTTCCCAAGGAACAAGCAAAGGCTGGCTACACACCCAAATTGCTCTGATTGAACTAAATGGGTTTCTAAACAGATTTAGTTAAGTCAGCACAAACCCCTTGCAAGCTAAATTCATCTCCGCCTCGCAATGTGGACATCAGCTTATGAGAGCTGATTGAGAGTTAGCTCGCAATGGAGATGGACTCATTTAGTTCAGCCAGTGGAATTGCTGGGCCAAATGTTACAATAGTGGAAGGATGAGAGAGACGACAGCCTTAGCTCCATTCATCAGTGCCGCTTACCCCAGCTCCAACGATACACTGCACCAGCTCACCTTGTACAGCTTTGCCCAGCTGTGGGGTCTGCCCAGGTCCAGCTATAGGGACGCTGTAATCAGGACAAAGCCTCTCTCTAGTTTTACAGCTTTCACATTGACAGCCCCTTGGGTTATAGTCAGTTTCACGGTTTCCAGTCTAGTCAGTTTCCCCAGTTGCCTGTGGGGGTTTTGCACACAGCAATGGGCGAGGGAGGGAGAAACATTTTAGAAAATAGGAACATGTGATTTTAAACCCACACACATTGGCAGGCGGACTTGAACAGGTGTGAGATCTGAAACTATTACTCATTCTTTTAAAAGTGACTAGCTTTAATTGGTGCCACTTTACACTCTCGGGGTATAGTTATTTGGGAATGGACTGAGTCTCCCCCCCCACCCCCAGTCTGCCATGAGCACCTGCCAGAGACCAGGGTCCTATTTGAGTGGAGACAGTCGATATCGAAAATGAAAGCAGTGATGATGAACTGGACGTGCACGCTCTGCAAGGGGGAATAACACTGACAGATTGTTTGCAAAGCTGGGTGTGCCACGCTGGAGGAGGCTGCAGGTGGAAGACACCCCAGCCCTCTAGGGAGGGGGATAGAGAGGAGTAATAGAGTGGGCACCAGGGCTCCATGCCCCTGGAGCTGGACAAGCCCGGTCAGAGCCGAGCGGATGGGGTGACGGGGGCGGGGGAAGTGGGAGGAAGATCTCCAGAACACACAGAGGCTGTAAGTGAAGGGCCCACCCGGAGTAATGAGACGTGACCAAACCTGAGGAGCGGTTCAAGCGCTAGGCGCAGACAGATCCCCTGAATCGCAGAGACGCACTTCTCACTAGAGAAAGGAAGAAATGAAGGGATCAGTTACCTCCATCCAAATCACCCCAAGTTACTCCACCCATCATCTCTCTGCCCTCCCAGAGATACCCCACAACAACCAGACCTCAGACCAGACCTCACCCCCCCACCCTCCTGTCTGCCCCCCCACGGGTCAG
>NC_048315.1:19171440-19217604 GCF_013100865.1 Trachemys scripta elegans
CCCCTACCCACCCCCCCCCCCGGGGTCAGACCCCCCCACCCTCCTACCTACCCCCCCAGGGGCCAGACCCCCACGTCACTCCCCCTCCCCCCTGCCTGTCCGCCCCCGGGTGCCAGGCCCCCAGGCACCCACCCCCCGAGTCCTGCCCCACAGTCACCCGCTCCCGACCCGCGCCGTTCAGAGGCCCGGGGCGCCCCTCACCGTCACTCCGGGCCGCTCCGCTCCGGCCGGCGCTGGGCAGGAGCAGCGAGACCTACTGGGGGCAGCGCCTTCCTTCGCAGCCGAGACAGCGGGCCTAGCGCGCATGCGCCCTCCGCGCGGGGCACCCTGGGACTTGTAGTCCGGGGCGGCCATCGGCCTTCCCCCAACTTCCGCCTCTAGCTCGCCCTGTCCCAGCCCCAGCCACGTGCCCGGGACTCGGGGGGGATCCCCCAGTCCAGTCCCGCCACAACTTGGGGGGCTTTATTGGGGCTCCCCACCACCCCCACTGCCACAGCTTGGGGGCCTTTATTAGGGGTCCCCCACTCCGCCCCCCACCCATTTTGGGGGCTCCCCCAGCCCCCCAGTTTTGGGGATTTTGTTGGGGGTTCCCCAACCCCCCCCCCCACTGCCACAGCTTTGGGGCCTTAATGTGCCACACCCAATCTCCCCCCATAGTTTCTTTGAGGCCTTACTGGGGCTCCCCCAGCCCAACTGGCACCTTCTGGGCCCTTGCCCCCCCCCATGCTGTCCCCCCCAATTCATTGGCCTGATCCGCCTTGGAATCCACGTGACCAGGGAGTTTGCTGACAGACCCATCCCTGCCCAGGTGGGAGGCGGTTCAAAGCCCCTCTCAGGCGAGCGCATGCGGCCAGGCCCCACACACTCTGTCCCGGCTGCCGCCTTATGAAAGCGGGACCCAGTTCTCAGCCACCCCTTCCTGTGCTTGGGACAGGCAGGTGCCCAGTGTCGCTGACCCCAGCTGCTCCAAAGCCATGAACCGACCCCCTCCCCCCGCCCAATCATAAGATTGGTTTAAAAATCATGAGACTTGGGTTTATTTCTTTGCCTTCTGGTCACACGCTGATCCCGTTTTTCAAGCTTTTCTTTGCACCTAGGAAGGCTAGCGACTCACTTTGGATTTAAATGACAGCTGAGATTCTCTCATAATCACATGACTCTGGCGGCTGGGGCTTTAAGAAACGCCACAAATATTGCGAGACTCGTAGCCTCCCAGCTGCTCTAACTTACCTCTCTTCCCATGGCTCCTTATCTGGGAAGCAGAGATAGTTGCAGTGCTTTAGGGCTACACCTCTGGTCCCTACCCTAGGGGTTGGGAGCAGAACCCTTATATCATGTCTATACTGCATAGGGGCAATTTCTACCCACTTCCAGGCACCTTTATGCCACTCCATTTCCCTCCTGCTCAATTATCACAGCCCTGCTCCTTCTCATATCCTTTTTTCTCTTAGTGCAACAGCCTTCTCTGCATCTCCTGCCACCTGGAATAGCCTCCCTGGATCTCCCCAGCTCGTAAACTCACCATCTCGTTCAAATCTTCTTTGAGTCTCGTCCCTTGTCTGCACCTCTTACTGGCACAAGGAGAGGGAAATGACATCTGTCCTACAGCATTTTCAGAGAGAGGTTGGATAAAAGCTGCTATACAAAATGTTATCAGATTCTATTGTCTTATCAAGGCCTAATGGAAACAACCTGTAACAGAGGCAGCTAGTGAGGTTGGAAAATGGGATTAAAGATGGGTATTTTATGATCTGGGGCTTCCCGCACAGAAAATCTAGTTTAAAACAAATTGTAATCGGTCGTCAGTCACTTGGTGTTTTACAGAAGATTTACTTATGCAGATTAATCCCCAATCCCTGTTAAATTTTCTGCACTGCTTAGCTCTTTAGCCCTCTGACATCAAACAGGCTTAATAGGACTGAATGAGAACCAGGGGCATCTCCAACCCCAATATCTGATGAACACTAATCGTTACATTTTTGCCTGCGGGTGATAAAGGCAGGATTATGGAAGCGGCACAAAGGAAGAGAATCACCTGGAGGATTAAAGAATCTTTCTGTTCCCTGCCTTGAAGACAACAGCGGCAAAGAGAGAAAAAGATTTGTGTCTCCAAAGGAAAAACTGGAAAAGCAGAGGGGTGGAGTGTGTCAGTTTTCTCCCCTGCAACATTCAGGGTCAGCTATAAAAGACTAAATAAAGTATTTTGCACAGAACAGTCCTGCCGGGGTAGGGGGAGCAGTGGCCAACATGACTTTGTTCTTTTCCCCCTTCTGAGTCTTTGGTAGTTTTTTATTATGATGCCTTTTGTTGAAATTTTCTTCTTGCATGTGACCGGAGAGATACCGGTGCTGTTGCTTAGCAATTGATTTATAGCTCTAGCGCTCTTCTGTGCTTTTGAACTGCTTTGGTTTCTCTTTTCTTTGGAATTAGTGAGGGTCAGATTCTGATCTCCGGAACAGGGGAGGAGGTTTTAAATGTTTTACAGATTCACCAAGCGTACATATAAGTCTGCAAGTTTACAGAACAGTTGGAAAAGTTTGCAAGATAAAGAACATAAGAACAGCCATACAGGGTCCGACCAATGCTCCATCTAGCCCAGTATCCTGTCTCTGACGTTGGCCAGTGCCGGATGCTACAGAGGGAATGAACAGAACAGGGCAATTTTCAGGTGACCCATCCCCTGTCATCCAGTCCCAGTCAGAGGTTTAGGGACACCCAGAGCATGGGGCAGCTGACCATCTTGGCTAATAGCTACTGATGGACCTGTCCATGAAATTAACTAATTCTTTTTTTGAACCCAGTTTTACTTTTGGTCTTCACAACATCCCCTGGCAATGAGTTCCACAGGTTGTTGTGTGTTCCACAGTGCTCCACTGTGTGTTATGTGAAGAAATACTTCCTTATGTTTGTTCTAAACCTCCTGCTTATTAATTTCAGTGGGTGACCTTTGGTTCTTGTGTTATGTAAAGGAATAAATAACGCTTCCCTATTAACTTTCTCCACATCATTCATGATTTTATAGACCATTATTATATCTTCCCCCTTAGTCATCTCTTTTCTAAGCTGAACAGTTCCCGTCTTATTAATCTCTCCTCATACAGAAGTTGTTCCATGCCCCTAATCATTTTTGTTGCCCTTCTCTATATCGTTACCAATTCTAATACATCTTTTTGGAGATGGGGCGACCAGAACTGCACACAGTATTCCAGGTGTGGGCAGCGGGGGGGTCGGAGGAGGTGTATAAACACTGCACAGGGTACAGGTTCAATTCATACTACAGCATTATTGTGCAGGCTTCAAGAGGCTGCATGGGTCAGAGCTGGAATAATAAGGAGGCTCTCGGTCAAAACTGAAGTGCATTGGCTGAGCTGTGTGTCTAGGACAGTTGGGTGTGACTGGAATAAGAGGACAACAAGGAGTCTGGTGGCACCTTAAAGACTAACAGATCGTCTTTAAGGTGCCACCAGACTCCTTGTTGTTTTTGTAGATACAGACTAACACGGCTACCCCCGGATACTTGGAATAGGAGGGTCAGCATTGAGGTGCATTGGCAGAGCTAGGTAAGGGGGGTTCTGGACTAAAAAGCCCTGGGTGATGTTACAGATGGAGATGGAGAGGTCTTAGCAGATCTGGGTGCAGGGCTGTGAAAGATCAGACTAAAGATGCATTGGCTGGGTTATGAGAAGACCTTGAGGGCTTGTCTACACTTAACATGCTACAGCGGTACCTCTGTAGTGCTTTGGTGAAGACACTACCATCGGAGTAGGCACTCCAGCTCCCCGAGAGGTGATACGGACCTAATGCTGTCTACACTGGGGGTTAGGTCAGTTTAACTGCGTCACTCAGGGGTATGGATTTTTCACACCCCTGAGCGATGGAGTTTACCAACCTAATTTCCTAGTGTAGACCAGGCCTGAGTCAGACCAACAGAGAAGTTCTGTGATGCAGTCAGAGCTGGTTTTGGTCCATCAAGGAGGACTGCTCCTCTTCATATCAAAGTGGATTTTGTACAGACAACGTATCCCTCCACTGTGTCAGTAGTATGAACCTTTTGCTGGCTGCCGGTCCTAAATGTATTACTGTAGCCACTTGCTGATGTGAAACAACGGTCAATGCCCTCAACAGACCTTCTACTTTGTCTAGTTGTTAGCAAAGCCACACCATCAAATACAATTTGAATACCGGGCCCAATGGAATGAATGTCTGTTGAGATCTAACCAACTAACTTCACATCCCTGCAATATCTGGGACTAGGAAACAGGACCACTAGAAGTTGACACCGTTACAAGAGACGGGCTTAAGGAAAGGGGCTCAAAACCTGACTGGTATTTAAGAGGTATCTTTTTAAACTGTCCACAGCATGTCAAATATTGGCGAGCGTTCTCTATCTGATAGGAGACAATATCACCACCTACGAACTCCTGGGGTTAATGTGGTTTTCTATCACAATGCAGCAGCTCATTGGAACCAACAATTCATACCAGCCGAGGATCTACCCTAGGATATATCTACTGTTCCACCACTGCCAGAAAAGCCCAAGGAACAAAACAGTAGACCTGACAAAAGACTTGGTTATGATCAACTGTCCTTGGGCCAGATTCAATCAGCTTGAACAGTTACCACCAATTCACACCAGTGTAACTGAGGTGAGAATCTGGGCCCTGTTTCTGGAGGTTCCGGAGATGCCCAGGTAACACTATCTGACCACTCTGTGAAGACATGGATGGATGGAATGATATCAGATCACTCTGACATCATAAATGTGGTTGTTGCGTCCATCAGACTGTTCTTTGAAGCTCTAATCTATTATGTTTGTGTGCGTCCACAAAGACCCTGGAAGCTCATTGGTGATAATCTTCAACTTGCTGCCTGCTGACAGCAGGGCCTACAGATAAGGATGTGATGTCTCACTTTGCATCTTCCTCTGAACTTTGGCAGGACAATTTGCATTCCAAAGACGGGTTGCACTAACCAGAGCCCAAGTGTTCAGCGTGTCACCCAAACAGCTCTAAAGGTGTGGCTCTACACACCAGGGCCATGTTTACAAACCTTAGAATGAATCTTCTTGAACCACCCTTTAACAGATGAAGAAGTGACGTTGCGTATCCAGAAAACAAGTTCTGCATTTGGTCGTCAGCAGAACCGGGTTTGAAGCAGGGTGAGATCTGCTTTTGTACAAACAGGGCTCCCTTCTGTGTGCTGCGGAGACATGCACTTGCCACCAGAGCCCGATCAAAGTGCTAGATGGTGTTTACATGAGACATCTTCGTTGACTCCTGGGCATACAGTGTCACGGTAAAATAGCCAGCAACACTGTATTGGAGCACAAGAGTCTCAACGACACCTTTGTATTAGAGAATTACGGAGAGGTCCCAGATGAGATCGAGTCTCCATTGTGCTGGGCGCTGTACAAACACAATAAGAGACAGCCCCTGCATTCAAAGAGCTGAGCCTCTACATTGACAAGGCAGGATTTTTATCCTTGTTTTACAGCTGGGAAACTGAGGCACAAAGGCCCAGCTCCTGACAAGTACTTAGGCTCTGAATGTCTGTGAAATCACTGGGAATTGGGAGCCTAAAAGCCTTTGACGATCCAGGCCAAAGAGGGGAAGTGATTTGTCCCAGGCCACCTAGGAGGTTTGCAGCAACGCTAGACAGCTGAGGGCTTTAACCACAAGGCCAGCCTTCCTGCCTGCTAAGAGGTAGCTGAGAGAGACGGATGCTGCTTTGGGATTGCCTTTAGAGGTTTAGGAGGTGAACTCTTCGGGAGCTGGGACTGTCTAGCACTATGGGTACGTACAGCACCAGCACAATGGGGCCCAGTCTCAGGTCGGGCCCTGCAGCTGCTATTGTAATACATGTAATAATAAGGTAAGGGAGCAGCTCAACTTTTGAGAGAAAGGAGAAGAGCATGTGTGTGTGTGTGGGGGGGGGGATTTCAGAGCAAAATCTTACAGCACAGGGGAAGAGAGGAAGTAAAGTGCACAGAGCTGCACTGGATACACGGGCCCAGATCTGCACCTCACTCCCATTGATTTCAGTAGGCGATAGGTGCCTAAACACCTTTGAGGATGTGGGCTGCAGAGACTTTCTTTTTGCACTTCCCATTCCTATGGCCAGCACAACACAGCGTTCTCTCCCATACTGCTCCGTGAGTGGACGCTTCCCGATACCTTATAGCACATATCCAGCTATCCAAATCACAGACTGCAAGCCCCAGCGGGGAACAGTCTGTTGTTAGCGTAGTCAATAGACAGGAACTGGCTAGCTCAAGATTTGTCCTCGCCCTGGTTCTTTTCTTGCAGCAGGGCCATAGGGGCTGAGTTAACTTCTCCAGGGTGACCACCTCCTATGTGTTATTGAATCCAAGACCTGTACTAAGGGATATAAACCCTCATGCTTTAGGATCTGCTAAGTGAGGGGGGTTAGGTCGATACTTCAGGGAGGAAATGAATCACACAGGGCCTATAATAATATATGGAGCTATACCTATCTCATAGAGCTGGGAGGGACCCTGAAAGGTCATCAAGTCCAGCCCCTTGCCTCCACTAGCAGGACCAAGTACTGATTTTGTCCCAGAGCCCTAAGTGGCCCCTCAAGGATTGAGCTCATAACCATGGGTTTAGCAGGCCAATGCTCAAACCACTGAGCTATCCCTCCCTCCAGCTATAGAGGGATATTGACCGGGATAGTTAGAACACTTTAAATTCACACTCTATCTTATTTTGGCATAACTTCCCATGCAAACAAGTCCTAAGTGATAGGAGTTAGGAAGAAACTTCCCCCGTGGGCAGGTTATTACATTTGTACTTTCCCCTGACACCTCTGGTGCTGCTCAGAGACAGAATACTGGAGGAGACGGATCACGGGTTTGCTAAGATGGCCTTGTCTTCTGGCCCCCGGGAACCAGCTGATGCTTTTGCTACTGGAGAAGGGCTACATCTCCTCTGTCCCCGGGAAGTGGCTGTTGTGCTGTGGTGGGCAAGATGCCAGCCTGCAGCCCTCTTGGCTTCTCTTCCTGGCTCTGCTGCCAAATCGATGGCTGAGTCACCCAGGAGAAATATTTCAGAAATGGCCCTGGATTGCGGGTGCTGAGCGTGAGACACCTGGGGCCTGATTTTCAGAGATGCTGAGCCCTCCCCCTGCCCCATCAACTGCAGCTGAAGTTAGTGGGAACTGCAGGGGGCTCAGCGCCATTAAAAAGCTACCCAGGGTGTCGTGTTGGGCGCCTAAAAACGCAGACATTCCAAATCGGTATCCCCATAATTTGACTACTGTGGCATAAGTGACTTGGCCAAAGGCACACATCAAGTCAATGGCCAAGCTAAGAATAGAACCCAGGGCTTCTGTGCCTCAGTTTCCCCACCTTTGGACAGTGCTTGGAGATGTATGGGTGGAACGATCTTAGAGCGAAGCATTTTAGGGCACATCCTCAGGTGGGGTAAATTTCCTTTGTGCTCTAGCTCTCCTGGGCTGGATGGTGGTTCTGGAGTGACACTCTAGTTCACAACGGCTTTTCCCTAGGGTGTTTCCTCACCTCTACTGTTTTAATTTGTTGTTCGTTTGCTACTCCGTGGTCGGCTAAAGGCAGATATTGCTGAGTTTGCCTCATGCACGCTTTGCCTGTTGCTTTCATGGCCCAGGAGCAGGGAGCCTGGCAGTCTCAGGGCCCAGGAACAACTCGGAGTGGAGCTCAGGTTGGACCTCTTCCTAAACTAAATCCTGCTGGAGCCCTTCCAGACTCTCCCTGAAAACAGGTGCCACCTAGCGTACAGAGCTCTGCCCGGCTGCTAAAAACAACCCACACAAAAGTAGTTGGCAGAGTAGGGCAGATCCTAGGGGTTGGCGGGGGCAGGACAGGGTGTTATCATTAGGCCCGGATGAAACACGGGCCTTTTCCTGGTCTTGCTTCATGGGAGGTGAGTTTGCAGCCCTCACGCTTCACTTGAAATGAGAGCGGCGTTGACCACTGGGGCGGGGAATTCAGCGGGGAGGTACACCCCAGGCTATCAGCCTCGCTTTGTGGCCCAGCCTTGACACTAAGGGGGTGTGGAGTACGTGACAGCAGCTCTGTATTCATTCATGCTGGAGGCTGACCTGGTATTGGGGACGTTTTCTGTTTGAATAGATGGTCTAGTTCAGGTAACTGGTAACACAAGTTCCACCTCTCAGGCCTTCCCCTGACCTGGGAGCCACCTACCAGACCTCTCTCCCCACCGGCTTTGATAATCCCCATCCCTAGCCGAGCAGCTTCAGCTGGGAGGTAACTGATCCATCACAGGGGAGGCTCAGACCAGCTCCCCTTCAAGGGCCGGCCAGCCCGTGGCGAGCCACTTTGCTGCTTCCTTCCTCCAGGGTTGGGAAGAGAGAGATGACGTCTGCGCTAGCTGCTTTGAAGAGTCCGTCTCTGGGTTCCATCCGGCTCACAGAACTGGTTTTGATGAGCAGGGCCAAGGCCTGGGACCCCGCCGATCAAAAGGCTGGAGCAGTTTGGAAAGGAACAGGCTCTCTCAGAGCGGGAGTTGTTCAGGTCTCAACACACAGGACCTGCTGGGGTGTCTGAACATGAGGGTTGCCAGCAGGGGATGGGAAGCTTCTAGGTAAGACAGAGGGGTGTAGAATCCGTAGACCGTTGTTTTAAAATCCTTTTTCTCTAAATGCTTTGTTCCGAGGGTTCAGACCAACGACACTCTGGTATCCAGAAGGCTGTCTGCTCCTGTTCACCCCGCCCAGCCTCCCGAAGGGACCTGCTGGGTCAGAATGGTCAGTCCCCAGGGTGCTGTAGCCAAGTCTGAGAATGGAGAAGTAAAGGCATGATACCTGATGCGGTGCGCTCAGAGAACGGAGAGAGGCCAGAGCTGCCGCTAGCCCTGCCATCATGACAGGTTGCACAGGGGCAAAAGCAGTGGGGCCTGGGCACGCCCCCTTGGCACCGGCTGGTATGGCAGGGGCTCCATCCCCCCTAGTGCCCCTCGGGAGTTAACTTGGATGCTAGGGCAGAGATGGGCAAGGGGCAGCAGCTTGGCTCTTCACCAGCTGTCCTGTTCTCCGTGAAAATGGGGCTTTTAAACGATAGACCTTCTGTCGGTGCTCAGCGATGGGGGGCCGCGGAGATACGGATGAATGCAGGCATGTGCTGATGCATCCGAGATGGGAGGCTACACACCTCCCTTAGGCTGGCCCTGCCAGGGGCTGGCACAGGCTGGAGCAGTTTTAGGGGAAGCTCTAACTTCCACTCCGCTGTGGCAACACCAGTGGGGCTGTCCCAGCCCTGCCAAATAGAAGGGCTGCAGAAGGGTCCCCAAAATGCCCCCTATGTCAAGGACTCTCCTCTGCGGGGCCCTGCTGCACTGCCTCTTTGATCCCCAGCCTGGCAGGTGGGAAGGGCCCCTTGCTGCTCCCTGTCCCCTTCCAGCCCGTGGTGTGCAGTTTCTATGCTCCCACGCGAGATCACAGTCTGGCAGCCACGTGGGTCAGTAGCACGGCTTGCTTGGCACTCCCCGGAGCCCCCTCCAGGCAGCCCCTTTTCAACAAGGCGTCCTTGGGCTGCTCTTTCTCCCCGGGCCAGGGTGGCTTCTGCAGCAGGAAGCAGATTACCAGGGACAAACAAAGGTGATTTTGTTTAGGAAGGGGATGGGCACCTTTGACTGAGATGCTTCTGAGTGCAGCTGTCTGCCAGCACCATTTCGTGGGCACGTTACGGAGCCGGCAGCTGCTGCTCCAGCCTTCCTCTCCCCTGCTCTTTTCCTTCCTTCAAAGTTTTCTGAAAACATGTAAAAAATGGAAATGAATCTATTCACAAATATCTAATAAAAGCCCCCTCAGCTGCACTGGGCAGTGCTTGGTAAACCTGAATGGGGGGGGCGGCCATTGATGGCTTCACACCGCCTTTCTGCTCCCTTCCCCTCCATCTTGGAGCTGCTGAGAGACATATCAGTTCCTGGTGCAAGTTAGAGCAGTCTCAGGGCTGCTCTAACTCGCACCAGGAGATAATGGTTCCTAAGGAGCTGGCCAGGATTGCCAGAGTGCATCGTGCTACACCCTTGTCCCTTCCACTCCTAGAACGCACCCTGTGCCAGCTGAGGATTGTCCTACACTAGGGAACCAGCAGCAGCTGCCAAAGGGGACTTAGGAAGGACGGAGTTTGGCTGTTTGGGTGGAGTGTCGTTGTGCAGAGGCAGAATAACTCGCCCTGGCCCTGATCCTGCTCTCGCACGAAAGCCAGTGAAAGGAGAACTGGGCCTTATCTTTCCTGGCAGGAAAAGTGAAAGGGACAGAAATGAAAAGATGGGGTTAAAGCGACTGGAAAACTATCCCAAGCGAAAAAGGAGCTCCAAGAACGTCAGTCCTTTACTCCATATGGCGATGGGCCATCCACTGTGCTAAGCAGTGGCAAAGAACCACAGCTCAGATCCTAATTCCTTACCCTGTGGCAACCTCTGAGATAAGTGTCGCCTGGGCGTCAGAGCCAGCCTGCTGCAGTGGGAACCCCAGCAGCCGGGGCCTGGTCCATCTGGGTAAGTGCAGGTGTCCTCCTCCCCCAGTCGTTCTGGCTGGTTCCTGAGCTGGGGACTCTGGGGTAACTCCCCTGGGCTGGTAGGTGTTTGGTCCCCGTGTGATGGTGGCTTTTGGCGTGGCCACCTGCCTCACTAGCCCAAGGCCTGAACCAAGCCTCAGCCTTGGTCGGAACCAGGGATGGCTCCAATGGCCAGAGCCAGGCAATCCCCCCTCCACGGCAGCTCCCTTCCTGTCTCCTCCGCTGAACTCCAAAACGCCTGATCACCGAGCTCAGCAAACAGGGGAAACCAAGAGCTCATTAGAACACCGCGGTAAGCGTCCTCCTCCCCACTCAGCAAAAACCTGCCTGGCTCTCTATATTGCACTATCCCCTCGCGATAAATCACCATGCTATTTCCTGGTAGCTTTGCATCCAAAGCTTGCCCCCTACTGCTCCTCCTCCCCGTTGTGGGGTCTGCCCCTGTAGAAGACCCCTCAAGACACCAGCCCTGGTTCCCACTCACACCACTAGGGGAGTGGTCTGCTGGAGCCGCCGGAGGAAACAGTGGGGTGCGCCATTCTCTAGTCTGTTGTGCTGGACGTGAGAATGGACTTGACCAGTCAGCAGAATCCTGGCCAGGCCAGAGACGTCTCTTGCTGTGCGAGCGCCCTGAATATTAGCAGAGTCCTTGTGATTCCCTAGCCAGCAGGTTCCAGCAAGTGAGGGTCTTTCTCTACTCCAGCGAACAGAATACATTTATCCCACCTGGAATTAATAGTGTTGCTGACATAGCTGCTGATCATGGTCCCCTGAGCGTGCAAGGATAGGGGTGGGGGTGTTCACTGGTCCCCAGACCAGCTTTGGTGCATGGCCCGGCACTGCCAAGTAAGGTGACACCGACACCATGGAAGTAAAGAGATTAAAAATAGTACGGTCTTGATTCATCATGAAATTCTCCCCCAATAGTTTATATGATCAACAGTCTAGTGCCCAAGGCTTCTTCGGGCTGCTGGACTGATCCCTGAATTCTGGATTTAAGGATAGTTGGTGTGGGGTGTTCAAACTTGGGATTTGGATCTCGATCCAGTTTTGATGTAGACTATTTATAGCCCTGACGCCCCCGGCAAAGGGCCAGGAGTGTAGCAAAGTTGAGGCAAACTAGACTTAGAATGCAATGCTCTTGCATGCGTCAGCTGGCTAATTAAAACTCCGATGTTCCTGGAAAAGAGCCGTTAAATGCCTAATTGCTAATTACTGAGTCCAGCGATGAAAGTCATAACAGATGGTTAACAGTGCAATTAGTGACACTTGTATTCGGAGCCCGGCTTGAAAACAAAACAAAGGAGTTTAAAGAGAGAACTCTAGGGGATGGCTCCTGTGTCATTGAAGACAGTGGCAAAATTCCCATGGACTGCACTGGGGCTAGGAGCAGACCCTGTGTTCACAGCCTTTACTCAGGATATGCAAGTTTGATACTGGTCAGTTTGGGTTCATAACATCCCCCAGATCTTGGGCCTCTCCTGTCCTTTAAGGATCCGTATTTCAGAGTGTGCACAGAGCAGGTACTTCAGATATTCTGCATCTTTCTCAGAACGTCCGATCCCACCTTCCTCACTGCTCAGGATTTGGCCCTTTGGCTTCTTGACAAGAATGGACCAAATTCAGCCCTGGGGTAAAGCAGCGCATCTCTCAGTGCAGGCAATGGGAGTCGTTCCTCTGTAGCAGCTCACTCTGACAAAAGTGCAAGGCATGTAGGGATCAGTCATTGGAGCGTTGGTGGCAGGAGCACGCTTGGCTGAGGACACCTTCCATGCAGGACACACGTTTCATGTGTTGGCATCATCCATACGTGATCCTTGCACGTTGCACAGATACCTAGACAGGGCTGGACGTGCCCATTATCTGTAACACAATCACAACAGTGTTGTTGGTAAAGCATTTTCTGTGGCCCGTGCCCCATCTCCCACCCCAGCAAGGTGCTCAGGAAGTGCTGTAGGAATTCAAAGATTATATATAAAATGAAAAATAAGCACATTGGCCCCGTTAAAGAAGGGGCCAAAAATGAATCCATCGGCAACGCTCTGGGAAATAAATGGGTTTTCAATAGCACTGGTTGGAAAATGCGGGGGGGTTTCCCAACCCTGTGGATTTTTTTTTAATTTGAATACTAGCAAATTTCAGCTGAAAACTGAAATATTTTGATTTGGCAATTCTGCCACGGTGCCTCATACTCCCATTTTCCTCTATAGCCTGGGCTCCCTGGTTAGACTACATCACCCATGATGCATCACGGGGTTCTCTCTTGGACAGCATGGGTGATGCATCATGGGAGTTGCTGGGTGGGTGCATCCTGGGAGATGTAGTCTTGCTGGGTAGCCCACCCCATAGAAAAGAATGGCAGCATTAGGCACTCTAAACTACAACTCCCCTGGGGCACAGTGTCAGCATTTCCAAAATGAAATATTTTGGTTTTCAGGCTTTTTTTTTTTTTTTAAACTAAAAATCTAATTTTTCCATGGAAGGCAGATACTTATCATACACACAGACACACACACACAAAATCATGTAATGGAAATCCCAATTTTCTATCCAAAACCAGTTTTGACAGAAAATTTTCAACCAAACTGGTTTCCAAAAGTGGTTTAAAGCCGGGAAGCTTGGATAGGCTGCGTGTCAAGGGGAAGTGATTCCACTCCCTGTTATTCACTGGTTTGGAAGATGCTGCGGGGGGACAATACTTCAGCCGCAGAGGGTGACATGTAAGTGACATGTGGGTGTGCTTGTGTCCAGGGAAGTCTAAGCTATTGTAAGGTGCACACTGAAGGGCCACAAGAGAGGGACATAGCAAGGATGCCAGCCAATGGGGTAAGGGTGAAATTAAGGATTCCCCTTTGCTCTTTAGACCCCATTCAGAACCTGAGGAAACCACAGTAGCACATCTGGGTTCCAAATAACCATGGTTCCTAACTTTCTACGAATATACAAGGCCTAGCTACATAGAGCCCTGCTGCTGGGGCGGCTTCCTCAACAGAACACAGTCCGCTAGCGGACTCACGCGCCATTTAAAGGGATACGACCCGGTTCCTATACACTCCACTTGCACATTTTTCTGACCCCTTTGTGCTTGAATGAAACCAGTTTAGATGCCGGCCCATTCTCCTCATTCCGCAAGTTGGCCCTCGACTATCATTTAAGGAGAAAAAGCAGAAATGTCGCATGCAATGGAATGGGGGTGGCTGAGGAAAGGATGTAACACTTCAATGTACACGGTGAATATGCCTGACTTGGTGCCGCCAATTGAAAACCAGTCGCCTAAGGAATTCGCCTGCCCCCTGCTCGGTAGCCAGCGCAGAACTATGGGCGGAAGGGGAGAAGCAATTGGTGTTAAGTCACCATTGTGCCCTCTTGATACTGGGCTATTCCGGAGGCTGTAGAGGACGTCCGTGTAACTTCAGGCTTGTCTGCACTTGAAATGTGACAGCGACGCAGTGTTAAGTGTAGCCGCTCCCTACAGCGACAAGAGTGGGTCTGTGTAGGTACCCGAGAGGCGGTAGACAGGCTGATGGAAGAAGTCCAGCACTGTCTACACCGGGGGTAGGTCGGCTTAACTGCATTGCTCAGGGGGGGTGCGGATTTTAAATATGCATGAACCTAACTCTTTCGTGTAGACCAGGCCTTAGACAGCTCAGAAGTTAACAGCCTCCCATGGCTGCTGTATGGGCCCCAGTGCTGCCCGCAATCTCCTCTGTGCCATGTGATGTGGCCATATCCTCCTCATGCCCCTGCAGCCCCCAGCCTCACCCCTGGCACAACCATTGTGGCAGAGCTTACAAGGGGCTCCTTGGAGGACAACCTGTCTTCCACAGTCCCTGCACCAGGGGAATCCTCCCCCAGCTGGAACGGAGACTTTTAGGGCTCCTTCATGCCCGCTCTGTCCCTTTTACCCGGCATAAATGGGCTGGACTCTGAGTAGTGCAAGGTTCTCAGCCAGGAATCCTGCCTACGGTGTTCCCACTAACCAAGGAAGGGGTCATCTGACTCTGGGACCCCTTCCCTGCTGGTGCATCACAGCCGCTGGCCATCCCGAGGGATCCGGCCAACGTAGCGCAGACTACCAGTGGAGGCATTTTGTAGGAGGAGAAAACACACAAATAGAAATGCCTTCAGTATGTGGTCTCCCCTCCTCCAAGACGCTAAATCAGCCTCCGCTTTTCATCAGCAACCCAGAGCTAGAACCCAACGTAAGAGTGTATCTCTTGCCTGCCTGCCTGAAACCCGAGTCATTCCCCACCCCACTATGTCTCTTTAAACGTGTCCCTTTCCCCCTCTTTCTCTCTCTCTTTCTTCTTCTTCTTCTTCTTCTTTTTCTTTTTCTTTTGAGAAAACCCACCCTGGGATGTGATACTATCAATGCAGGGCTATTTCCATACCATAGAGCTTTAAGTCAACTTCACGTCCAACAGCAACAACATCCCTTCCCGACAGGTGAACGAGATGACAGATTGGAGCTCGGAGGTTGCTGGGTGAAACATTTTTTTTCCTCTTCTTCCTTTTTTTTTTCATTTGCAAAAAAAATTCTCCCCCAAAGTTTCCTGCTTTTCCTCCTGTTTTCCTGGTGCCAGAGAGTGGGGGGAATAGTGACTTCTGTAGTTTGTTTGTTTGTTCCTTTCATTAACTAGCCAGCTCTTTTCTTTATTTCAAAAGAAGAGATTTATTTGTGGGATTTTATAGAACCATCACTGCACTGGAAAGAAAATACCAAGCAGGTATGTGATTTTTATGACACTCCTTTTTTCTTTTTTATCAGTGTGATCATTACCCATACATAGCGCTCGGGCAGGGAAGCAGAGCTTGAAAGAGTTTAGTTTTTCATAAGCGTGTTTAAATAGTTTCGAGAAGAGGCATGGCTAGGAAGAGAGATGGATCCAAGCCTAGAACAATGGAGCAGAGCCTCATTTCTGTATCCGATGCATTTCCAATTCAAGCCGAAGGCAGGATTTTTAAATGAGCTATTTTAAAGCTCCGTTTGTTTGAGACCATAGTTATGAATTTGGGGAATGACAGTGCAGGGACGTTCTATGCCCTGTGTAATATCAATGTTGCTTTGCATGTAGGTTACTCCAATATTTCGGTGAGTCTACAGGTTGTGACACTAGATCTACTCTGGCTGGAGAATGCATGCTAGTTTTTTAAATATGGTTCTATAACACATTGGCCTCCAAAAGCCTCCTGGATGGACAGGGTGCTTGTTGCAGGGTTGTGGTAACCAATAATGGATTAAAGCTAATTTTTGACCAATGGGGATTCATGAAGGGGTTTCAAGATGAGCAGGTGTAATCCTGGATCGGGGGCTGGAAGGCTGGTGCCGGTGGAGAGGGATTGGGAGCAGGGATCCATTAACTCCTGGGCACTTTACACACACAAGCAACACAGCGCAGGCTGGGTGTTGCCGCTGCAGGCTGGGAACCGGAGGGTGGCGTTTTAATGGTTAAAGCCTGCCGGTGCCCCTGCCAAGGGCTGTCCATCGCTCTCCGGCTCTTTCACAAAAGTCACCGATGATGCTCATTTGTAGCGAAGGCGATTAGGAATGGCTGCTCCTCCTCCCCTGTCTGCCTGCATTAAAGGAGGCAGGGAAGGTGGGTGGCACTGGGAGCTGTGCTTGTTGGGGGGGAGGCTGGGATGGTTTCCTTTGAGCCTGGCTGCACGTCCTCCCTTGGTAGGGAACAGGTATGTGCCACTGGCCCAGGAGAGCCTCATCGGCCCTCTTTCAGCCAGTCTAGGCTTGAGGGTGGGGCGGGCCGTGCAGGACAAAAGGCGCCATTATTCGGAAGGGAGCCTTGGCACATTAGGGATGAATGGAGTATTGAAAACCACACCAGTGCGGACTAGATTATTTTTCATCCCTTCATAACGGAGCCGTTTGTCTGCTGGCGGGTCGGGGAGCAGCGTCCGGGCAGGGAGAGCGCAGGAAGTCGGGAATTCTCCATGGTGGCACATCCCGGACATTACAGCGCTCGCTCCATTTTCTACAGATCCACATTACGGCGCTTGCTCCATCGTGCCGAGAGGTCTAAAGCACTCGCTCTATTGTCTGTAGGTCGCCAGCGTCTTTAGCTCCACAGTGCAAATGCAGCACCTAGCTCTGAGGTCGCCCATGACACACATACACCAGGCTTTGGTTGTACCACATCGGGGCTTCTTTCCAAGGCAGCTCATGGAATTCAGGTTTGGGGAGGGGGTTTTGAATCGATCTTTAACTAGTGAGGAGCAAAGTCGGTCTGGAAGCTCGGTTGCTCATTTGAAGCTTTTCTGAACGCCTCTTGGCTCCATAGGGCTTGTGATCTCACCCAGTCTGGTTTCCTGGTGAGATGGTTGGGGCTTGTCACTTCTGGCTGGGCCACAAGCCCTCACTAAACCAGCCTGTCTTGCAGTATTTCTCTGCCACTCTTCCGGCCCACCAAGCCGGGAAGCACAGTGGAGCATGGAAGTGGGAAGGAAGATTTGCACTTAAGTTGTGCGTGAAGCGTCAGATTGATTGATACTGTATCTGGATGGGCTCCCTTTCCCCCCTTGTTACCTCACGCTCTTCACGGGGGAAGTGGTCTTTGACGGCCAAAACAGGCTGGTCTTTGACATCTAACGGTATGTGGCCCCAGCAGCCATGCTCTTTGCTGATGGCTTCGATGCAATAAAACTGGTGGGTAGGGGACTAGTCTGGGAGTTGGGAGACCCAGGTTCAAGTCCTTGCTATGACACAGACTCCCGGTGTGACTTTGGGTAAGTCACTTAGCCTCTCTGAGCCTCATCTCCCCATGAATACAATGGGGATAATGACAGTGCCCTGCCATGCGGGGATGGTGTGTGGAGAAATACATTAAAGATGGTGCTCAAGTATTACAGTGATGGGGCAACGTAAGTGCCTTAGATGGACGGACAGTCAGCAGAGCTCTGAGCAGGGCTGAACTGGGCCTTGTGACTCATAAACCAAGATAAGATCAGTACACTGTAAGGATGGTGTAGAGCGGGGCCCATCATGGGGAGGGGGCCAGGCCTCAGGGCGTCCCTTCCCAATCTATGGGCCAGGAGAATAAAGTGGGAGCTGTAAGTCTCTCTCTGGGGGCAGCTTGGGTGAAGATGGTCACGTGCTTCCCAGTCGTCTCTGGCTGGTCACGTGGCCGTTGTGTTTGACAAGGAGACAAGCCCATTGCAGGGGGAGTTCAGACGTCTCCCAGCCAACCGTGTCAGAGTTCAGACTGCGTCGGCATCTCTCCGGGTTATCTCCAGGGGCCGCCACAGACAGGGGAAAGCTGCATAGCGTAGCCGTGTGCTGAGGGGCAGCGGGTTACCTGGCATGGGCTGCGCGGTGCGTGGCATCTGGGAGCCCGTGTGAGAGGAGGTCATAGGGCCTCGATGGGGGGATGTGTTAATATCTGCTCCCAAGGGGAGCAGGTACCCAATCCGAGACTTTTCATGCAGGACCCAATGAATTAGTCCATTGATGCCCTCAGAAAATGTAGAGATAGGGCTTATATACCCACCAAACTCTGCCCGCTGGGTATAAAGCGGGCACTGTCCTGCAATACAGGGAAACTCAGGAGGTTCAGACCTATGAGCCTCCCTCATGGTTATTGAAAGCTCCTTAGATGTTGGTCCAGCTTGGGCATCTCTATCTTTATGTTCCTTTTCATGTCAAGATCCTGGCGGTAGGAGGGAGTTCTTTGCAAACAGGGTGTTCTCGGTTGGCTAAGCAGGGCCATGATGTGTGGAACCTGTCATTGGAAACCACAGCCCCTGCGCTCCGTGGGTGTGTCTACACTGCAGTAGAGGCCACAGATTGGTGTGGGAGGGGATAGGTCAACCTCCCCGCCCTGGGCACCTCTCCAGACCTCAGAACGTTGGCGGACGACCCTGAGCTGGGAGGGGTTGCAAGCACTTTGGAAGACAGTATTAAAATGGTCTTGACAAATTGGCGAATCGGTGTGAAATCAACAGGGTGAAATTCAGCAAAGACTGAGGAAGGAAACATCAAACGCAAAATGGGGACTAACTGGCTAGGCGGTAATCCTGCTGAAAAGGGCCTGGGGGGGTGACAGCGAATCACAGATTGAATATGCGCCAACAATGTGAAGCAGTAGTGAAAGAGGGAACTATTCTGGGGGGTATTAACAGGAGTTTTGTAGGTAAGACACAATTGTCCCGCTCTGTTTGGCGCTGGTTGAGACCTCAGCTAGAGAATTGTGTCCAGTTTTGGGTGCCGCACTTTAAGACAGATGTGGACAAATTGAAGAGAATTCAGAGGAGAGCAACAAAAATGAGGGAAGGGTTAAAAAAACCTGCCCTATGAGGAAAGGTTGACAGAATTGGGCATTTTTTGTCTTGAGAAAAGAAGACTGAGGGGTTTGCGTATGACAGTCTTCACACATCTTAATTGCTGTTCTGAAGAGGACGGTGATCAATTGTTCTCCATGTCCACTGAAGGGAGGACAAGACACAATGGTCTTAATCTGTACCAAGGGAGATTGAAGTTAGATATTAGGAAGAAGTTTCAAACTCTCGGGGTAGTTAAGCTCTGGAAAAGGCTGCCAAGGGAGATGGTGGAATCCCGTCACAGGAGGTTTCTAAGGCCAGGTGGGACAAACACCTGTCAGGGATGGTGTCCTCAGCATTGGGAAGGAGCGGGGGTGGACTGGATTACACCTGAAGGTCCCTTCCAGTCCTATATTCCCATAATTCAATGACCGCCCTAGCACACAGCCCACAGACCTGGGGAATTTGCCTCTACGAGCAGCTGCTGAGTGGCCTCCCAGAGGCTGAATGCTGTGGGCTTTGATTCTCTTATGCAAACACAACTATATTGACTTCAGTCACTTACTACTTTAAGGCCTGACCCATAGTCCACTGAAGTCAATGGAAAGACTCCCATTGACTTCAATGAGGTCTGAGTCAGGCCCATATGCTGGTGGGAGCGAGAGCCAGGCTGGGCCTAGAGGGTAGAAGGGCCAAGGAGGTGGAACATCAGGGACTTGTAGAAATGCAGGGCTGGAAGGGACCGCGAGAGGTCAGCTAGTCCGGCCCTGTGCTGAGGCAGGACCCTGGATACCTGCAATTATCTGAGGATTCCCTGGCCAGTTATTTTACTGAGTGGAGTGTGCACAAAGAAATGACCGATGCTGGCCCAGGTCAGCCTGCCCTGTGGAAGAGCCCATGGGAGAGGGCTGGGGTGAAGAGATCTCTGAAAGGACCCCCACAAACACACTGTCCTGTTGCTCCCCATAGAAAAGGCTGTAGGGCCCACCCCAAAGCCTAGAAATTGGAGAAGCCTGGGCCACCAGCACAGGGTCCCTGTACCTTTGCCCCGGCCCTGGCTCTCTGCCCCTTCCATCCCTCCTGCCCCCTGGCAAGGTGATCCTCTGGAGCCGTGTTGCCGGGATAGCTGGCTCCAGGCTACGGATGCTCCACACAGGGGGTGGGGAACCCGGGGCTGGATTATCTTTTCTGACTAATTTCCATGGGGCCAGGAGAGTCAAGGCGAGGTGGATCCCCCTGACGTGGTTCCCTGAACTTTCTGCATCCACCCTGCGGCAGATCCTTCCCATTCCCCAGCCTGGTCACTGGATCACGCAGAGACCCGGGGAATGCACTGTCTAGATAGCTGAGCCCACATTCATCTAGATCTACATGGGGGAGGGGATCCCACCGTGCACAGAGCGCTGGGGGACAATCTGGGCCGTTCACGCTGTAGGCCGCACTAGCTGACATTTGGCTACATCTCATGCAGTCTCCATTCTGCCTTGGGTGTACTGGTTCTGTGCCAGGAGCACAGCAGGGTCCAGGCTGCTCCGTACCTGGATGGGAGATTCCCAAGAGAAATGCCGGGTGTTGCAGGAGAAATGTTGGTGATAAATCAGCACAGAACCAGTGTCCCGGCACGGGGCTAGCTGCTGTCTTTCCGGTGAGATGTAAGGTCCCGCCCACATAGGGTCATAAAACATTGCATTGGCACATCTTGGCCGCAGCAAGGGAGTGAGGGAAACTTCGCTGGAGGTCGTTACGTTCTGCCTGCTCAGATTCCTCCAGCAGTGTCACCTGGCTACACTATTCCTCACTTCCTCTCCTAAGCTGGTCTTCTTTGCTGTTCAACAGCTGCTGGGTTCCACCCCAGAGGTGACTGCATTTCAGAGCTAGGCAAACTGATTCCTGTATGTAGGTTTTGTGTCCTGCGGGATATAAAGTGCTGGATACATGTAAGATTATCACTATTTTACTGGGCTGTTTCCTGGCCTAGCACAACAGCTCGTGGACCATGACGGGGGCTCCCAGGCACGGCAGAAATAATAACAATGAAGAATCCCTAATGCGTGTCTCTGAACTTTCCAGGTGTGGCTTCTCATCTGCTTCCGTGAGAGACAACCGGACGATCATCCAACTGACGAGTGTAAAGCAGCGATGAGATCGGGTCCCCGCCCAGCTCCCGAGCTCAGAGTGTGGAGGCCGGGCCCCTGGGTATTCCCTGCCTTCCTGCTCCCAGCAGCACTGCTCCTCTTCCTCGGCCCCAGCGGTGAGCCCTTTCTTTGCACGGGGTGCAGCAGGGTGAGGGCTTGGCCCACAGCTAGGGAGGCAGGGAACAATCCTGGCTCAGCCCCCAAGGGAAAGTTACTAGATTCCGTCCATCTCTGAGTGATGTGATTCTCTGCGAAGCCGGATGCTCGTTTGTTCCAGGGGATATTGCTCCTCCGTAAACCCCAGTCACTACCCTGTAGTGCGTGTGTGTGTGTGTGTGTGTGCACGCGTGTATTGGCTGACCCACAGAGAAGAAGAGCACTGAACAGGGAGCCAAGACACTTGGATTCTATTCACGGCTTTGCCATTGACTCAGTGCGTGACCAGGCCTCAGTCTCTCCAATTGCAAAGGGAGGCTAATGAGACTTACCCCCCCCCTTATAAAACACCTCTCATCCCCATCCAGCAGATAACGGGGTTCTCCTGACGCTCATGTGGTGGAGGAGCTGATGGGCAGGGCGAGAAAAACACCATCCCCTGGTTTACATTGTTGCTAGCACCCGGCGAGCTGCACTGGAGTTAGTCTGGTGGTGGGAGAATGCCTGAAAATGCCCCGTGTAGATATGGCCTGAAAGGGTTTGAGCTCATGCCACTCGAGTCAGCTGGAGTTTCACCACCAGCTCCAGCAGGGCTGAGATTGGGTCCCTGCTGCCCCCAGCATTGCAGTGAATACAGCAGGAACCATGGGGCTCACTGTATTTCATCTTCAGTCCTCCTCTTTTTAGTATTTGCTTGCCAGCCTCACAGAGCTGCATGAAATATGCCTGTTTCCATTCACTGTGGCCCATGGAGGTCTCCCCCAGGGAGTTGGGAGGTTTGAATCCCACCCACCCCAAAAACTCATAAAAAAATCACAGTGGGTAAACTAAAAATTCACCCTCTGGCTACGCTAGCCATAGGCCCCTTGTAAGGGTTCAGGTGGGACTGAAGTGGTGCCTAGGCCTTATCTCTGCTGGCCCCTCTGCAAAGGGGGTGCATTTTACCACTGATGAAGAGAGGTTTTGGTTACAGCTGGGCGAGAACTAAGATCCAAACACTTCCTGTCACATGGTGTCTGGCCCTTTAAGAAGAGTTGGGCCCAGCCTCACCTATGACTGATCCAGTGATTATAAAAGCCACCCAGTGGCTCAGTTAAAGAGGAGTTGCAGGGAGGAGACTGGGGCAGGAACACAGATACAAGTGAAAAAGCTCTAACAGAAGACCTGAGTTGGGGGAATGACCAGGTTTATACATAGACTTAACATTGAACTGTTGTGGTTGAAGAATAAACCGTGCTCTGAAGGGAAGGGAAGGGAAGGGAAGGGATTGATAAGAGTTTTTGGGTTAGGGAGAGAGGCCAGCAGCCTACAGCCCTAGCCTCTGCAGGGAGGAGATAAAATTCAGATCTGAAATGTGCCACCTGAACCCAGCTCAGATACCACAATGATGGGCACAGTCTAAACACGAAGGCCTTGTCTACACAGGAAAACTAAACTAGTACAAGCTGCTACGGTGTGAATTTATATTGATTTAGCAGTGGTATTCCCTATATGGATGTTCTTATTTTGATGTGAATGCCTTATTTTTATTTTTTGTCTAGCTTATGCTAATTTGGAAGGGGTTTAAGCTAAACTGGGAAAAGCCATTCTTCTTTGGGAACAGGAGTGTCCACACAGAGAGCTATACTGGTGCTACTGTACCATTCTAACTTCCCAGGTAGCGCTGGGATTGTCAAAGCAGATTAGGAGTTTGGCACCAGAGCCGGTTGCAAAGTTTTGCTGGAATAGTCGTCTGTTTACAAATGCAATTTCACTGAAATGGAAACATTGTGTAGGAACACGTTGATTTCAGTGACCTTTCCATACGGTAACATTTTGTTTTGACTTTTTTAGGATATTACATATAATCTATGTAATATTGTCAAGTTTATATATTAATATCATAGAATCATAAATACCAGGGTTGGAAGGGACCTCAGGAGGTCATCTAGTCCAACCCTCTGCTCAAAGCAGGACCAATCCCCAGAGAGATTTTTACCCCAGTTCCCTAATGGCCCCCTGAAGAATTAACTCACAACCCTGGGTTTAGCAGGCCAATGCGCAAACCACTGAGCTATCCCTCCCCCCCCCAATAATAAATGGAGATATACCTATCTCATAGAGCTGGAAGGGACCCCGAAAGGTCATCAAGTCCAGCCCCCTGCCTTCACTAGCAGGACCAATTTTGCCCCAGTTCCCTAAGTGGCCCCCTCAAGGATTGAACTCACAACCCTGGGTTTAGCAGGCCAAAATATAAAGTCAAACCAAAATGAGTTGACCCTGAAAACAAAACATTTCAATATTCAGGTAACAAAGCTTTTTGATGGCTCTGGATTTTTGGGGGGAATTTTTGTTCTGTAGGAAATTTTTGAAATTTCAGCTTTTTGTTCCAGTTCAGAACAATTTTTTTTTGGAATTTCCCACCGACTGGGAATTCTAGTTACCGACCTGCTCTAGTTGTTGATTCCACAGCCAGACGGGACCATTGTGACCATCTCGTCTGACCTCCTGTGTAACACAGAACTTTCCCAAAATAATTCCCGGAGCAGATCTTTGAGGCACCCAGCGGTCATTGCATTTCCATTCGATTTGGGCACTTCACTCCCTTCGGTTCTTTGAAAACCCCCAGCTTCGATGGCTCGGCCTCTCTCAGAACTGGCTCAAGTCTAAAGCTTTTCAGCACCTGGGTTGGGGTCCGGAATGGAAGCCCGTGACGCTGGCAAGACTAGCGTTGTGCAGACTGAACATCAGCGAGTGAGCGTGTCGTCCTTGTTGGCCTACACGGAGACCCTTTGAAAATGAGTGTTCTGCTTTGATTCATGCTTGTTCTGGTCTGGGGTGAGGAGCTGCAGACTGGCACCTCTCAGCCCTTCAATGGGAAAAGCTTGGCTGACTGCAGGCAATCCACGTCTCACTGATGGGCTTATACTACAACTGGCAACTAACTTTCCCGCAATCCTCCTCCCTCCACAATAAATTGCATGGAATTTGGAATAAATCACAGATTTCCCCAGGGAGAATTTGAGACAGGAACTTTGTAACCTTAAACCACTCAGACAGGAATGGAGCGCGCTGCCCTCTATTGTTTCATTCATTTCTTTTTGTGAATGAGACTTGGCTAAGTGGATAACAGAGGGCGATTTGTCCTGCGAGTTACGCTGTTGCAGAAGCAGCATCTGGAAATGAGTGTCTGTGTAGGCGTATTGCACCAGGGCCCCATTGCCTGCCTTGGTGTGTAACTGAGATGGGAATCTGGCGCTTGGTTATTTGGTGGATTTTTATTTCCACTGTCTGTTCCCTTTTTTGCTTTGCTAAGATGGATAAAGGAAGCCTGGAAGTAGAGATGTTGGAAATGGCATTTCCATCCCATAGGAAATGAAAACATTTTAACATTTGCTTTCATCCCAAATTGGGACAAAAAGTCAAAATTTAGAAATATTGCGGGAACAGAAATACTACAAAAATGTCAGTTTGGAAGCATCAAAATGATCTTCTTGAATCATTTTATTTTGAGAATGTCAAAATAATTCATTTTGAAACACCATGCCAAATATATATTCTTCACAGTAATATTTTGTATTCTAATGTAAACCTCTAAATGAAGCGGCAAAGTTGAAATGAAACAAAATGAGAACGTCGAAACAAAAACCTCCATTCTGATTGTGAGTCGTTTTGAAATATTTCTGGCAAAAATGCTGTCAATTGGTACTTTTCTGCGAACATTTTAATTGTTGACAAAAGGGCATTTTCTTAGGGAAAATGTTCCACTGAAAATGTTTCAGCTGGCTCTGTGCGGAAGATTTGCTTTCCAAAATATCCATTCCCCCCCCCCCCCCCGTTTTCTTTTAAAAATAGAAATACCAAAATTGTCAAGTCTGGGGTCTGCTGGTTTTGCTGAAGCATCTCAGATGCATGTTGCAAGTTCTTGCACCTTAAAGAAAGGGGCAGGGTTATGAAACTTTACCAAAGATGTCCTTTCTATCAAGTGTGTTTTAGGCTTTGGAGTTAAATAGATGTCAGCAAAAACAAATGCAAAACAGAGTTTTAAACAATCTGACTAAAAATAGTTTCCCTCACTGTGGGGTTTGCTCAAGTGATCTAATTTGGAGTCAGTTCTCTTGAGTCAGCCCAGCATGGGTGGGATCAGTGATGCTGAGAGATCAGACTGGAGTTGCTGTATCATTACTGGTGTGGCACTCATTCATGTGTGGTACGTCCCATGGGTCTCAGAACTGCAGTACGCTGAGCTGCCCTGGAATCCTTTCCCAGTGTATTGTGGGAGAACTCGTCTGTCCCTTCTGTGCACGTGGGCGGAAGTGGTGTGAACCTGGCAACTCCTTCAAGTAAACCACTTCTAGCTTGATGTGCTCCCGATGTCTGTCTGTGGCCTTCGTTCCAGCCGGTGGCAAGGCCTGGATCCAGCTCCTTGACTCGTAACGTTGTCTCTTAGGGTTTGCCTACATGCACAAGTTGCACTGGTTTAAGATTTGTCGTCTTAGTGCTGCTGGAAGAATGTTTTTGGTGGAGAGCGCCCACGCTTTGCTGCTTCCGTTCACACATGTGGCGATGCTTGCGTTCGAATGGCGCACTGCACTCGGAGCAGGTATCTGTGCCCTCGCTGCCTTTTGGGAGACGTTTGCTGGGCATGGTGGGATAGCCACAGTGATGACAAGGAAAAGGGCCTTGGGATTCAGTCGGTAGCCTGGGACTCAGGTGATCTGGGTTCTGTTCCCAGCTCTGCCCCGGATTCTCTGCGTGACCTGGAGCCAGTCACCTAGGAGCAGATTTTCAGAAGGGCTCCATGTATTGGATGCTGAGGTCTTTGGACAACCTGGCCCTACATTTCCCACTGTAAGCTGCTCAGAGCTGAGCCCCTCTGAAAACCTGGCCTTTAGTTCGGTGCCCAAGTGGGGAGCTGAGCTCTTTTGAAACTGGCCCCACTTGTGGGTCCAGAACCCTGGAAAACTAACCCCCTGCCCCTGTCCCTGAGCTCAATAAATGAATCTCTCTAGACCTTTAGCTTGCCTTGTCTAGTTAGATTGTAAACTCTGGGGCAGGGAGTCTCTTACTATGGGTATGTACAGCGCCTAGCACAATAGGGCCTCAATCTCATCTAGGCCTCTAGGCGCAGAGTAGTAAATAATACTTACGATGATACTGTCTGGTCACAAGCTCTCCTGCGGCCCATAGATTCCTCCAGGGTGGATAAAAGCTAGATTTTTTGTGGCTGACTTAGAACCTTCTGAAGCCATATTTGTCACCCTCAAGAGGCACAAAAGGGCAGTGGCCCAGTTTGTCTCATGCCATGAGAGTCACCTTTAAATTATTCTCTTCATGGCTGCGGCATCTGGCGCATGAGTTACAGGCCGCTTATGCTGAACTGACAACTGTGGTTGTGCTCTGCTTATGGGAAAAGGGCCAGACTGGAAAGAGCAGGATCGGGTGGGTTAGAGGCAGGAGGAAGGATACAGTAGAGAAATAAAACCTGCCTTAGAGTGAAAGACTCAAAAGACTTCAAGCGAAGGTTGAGGTGGTGGTAGGGATAAGGTAGAGAAAAGAAGGTAAAGGGACGACGTAGTAGAGATACCCTGATCACGTGTTCATGTTCTGTGACTAAGACAGGGATTTTCGAAATCCTGTAAGGAAACAGCCAATCTGGATTTTAAAATTGCCAGTAACGGAAACCGTTAGTAGATTGTTCCAATGCTTAGTTACGCTCGCTGTTACAAGTGTAACCCTCCTTTCCAGTCTGAGTTTGTCCAGGTTCAACTTCCATTGTCTCCTAGACTGAAGAACCCGTTACCAAATATTTGTTCCCCGTCTAGATACATATAGATTGGGATCGTCACCCCCTTAACCTTTGCTTCAAGTCTTTGGAGTCTTTCACTCTAAGGCAGGTTTTATTTGTTGGGAATTGTTATCCTGAAAGGTGGGGAGGGGAAGGGGGAAGGAGCAGGGGGTCTAGCTTTCAGGTCTGGGCTTTCTCTGGAGGTGGTCCATTCATCCGAGCTGATCAATGGTGGATTTTCTGCTGGAAATAAAGTTTTTTGGACCAATTCAAGAACGCCGGGGAATAGACACAGTGATTGTAAATGGATTGTGGCCCATGTGAAACAGTTCAGTGCTCAGACCTTGTGAGTGGCGCTGCGTGCTTCTCACACCTTTAAGGCACTTGCAAGGGAGAGGCCGTGTGCGGTGGTCTCTGGCAAGCGCTGAGGGGCCCAAGATCTCTGCTGGATCAGAGTTGTCCCCCGAGTTCAGGGCACGCTTAGGTTGGGGGTTCTGGGCCAAACGCTTTAGAGAGAGAGGGCCGAGCCGTGACACTGGAGTCTGGGTCTGGAGCCAAACGGCCCCCGAGGTCGTGGGCGATCCGATCCCATGTCACAATTTGGGTCCCTCTCTTTGGTTTGCTACTCATAGGCACTCAGCAGCTGGTGCTGGGGACGGCAGGGTAGCAGGGAGGCCAGCGGGAAGCTTTCTGCCCTGGCCTACCTGCTCAGAGCTGGTTCTGGGGCCCCAGTGTCCATCCCAAGTAGCAGGCTGGGGTTTGAGTAACTCCATGGGGTGGGGAACCCCCCAGCTGTGGAGCCACTGAGAGCAGATGCGGCCCAATGGGGAGACGCCAGCCTTACACCCGCTTCCCACAGCCAGAGCAGAGACGGCTCCAGCCATGCCCTCTCTCCTCTCCTCTGTGCAGGTGTCTGGGAGGGGACGGTGTGGGCCACATCCTGGCACCTGGGGAACGCCCTAGGCCGGGGGAGTTCCCACCTGGGAGGAGCCTCGTGCATTCCAGCCCCTTCCCACGGCCAGAGAGGCCCTGCCGTGGTTCAGAATGGGGCCCAGCCTGCTTTTCGGGGGTGTAAAAGGCTCCCCAAGGTGCAAAGCGGAAGGAAGACCAAGACCGGCATCGCAGCCATTGACTATCCAAGCCACTGGGTGTCACCGTTGCACTGTATATCCCGGGGACGTCGCTGATTCTCTGTGCTCCCTGGGGGTGAGGTTTCCAATGGGGCGTAGAGAGCTCCTGTCCTCTGGCCTGCCCCACCGCCTGGCCTCTTGTGGAGGCATTGTGCCGCCACTCTGAGTGGTGGCTTTCGCACCCGTTCTGGGCACGTGCGTGAGGCCCCGGAGAATGGGGTCTCTGTCTGGCTAAGCGCACGGAGACGTGGCCGAGGAGAAACTGGTTAATCATAGAATATCAGGGCTGGAAGGGACCTCAGGAGGTCATCCAGTCCAACCCCCCTGCTCAAAGCAGGACCAATCCCCAGACAGATTTTTGTCCCAAATCGCTAAATGGCCCCCTCAAGGATTGAACTCACAACCCTGGGTTTAGCAGGCCAGTGCTCAAACCCAACCCCTGGCATCCTGGAGCGGGGTCCTCTGGGGAGCCCTTGGCAAAGTCCAGCTGGCTCAGGTCTGAGGGAAGTTTCCTGTCTCTCTGTGTGGCCAGCTATCCCTGGCTAGATTAGGGTGACCAGATGTCCCCATTTTAAACCGACAATCCCGATATTTGGGGCTTTGTCTTATAACGGGGCCTATTGCCCCCCACCCCCGTGCCGATTTGTGACACTTGCTGTCTGTCACCCTATGCTAGAGCAGCCCAGCCGAAGATGGCTTAGACCTGGGGCTCAGACACTTAGGCCAGGCCTACACTACAGACCTGCGTCGCTGTGAAAAATCCACCTCCCTGAGCGACGTCGTTATACCGACCGTATGGACAGCGCTGTGTCGATGGGACAGCTTCTCCGCCTCCGGGGAGGTGGGTTAACTACGCCGACAGCAGAGCTCTCTCCCGTCGTGTCGGAGCCACACGGGTGCTGCCCTGAGCTACCGCGACTCTTTGCCCCGGCAGTCCGCAGCGTGCGGCCAGGGCAAATGTTGAAGAGGAAATCCTCAGGGGAAGAGTTGCCCAGATTTTCCCGCATCAAAGCCTTCCCTCGGATCGCCATTTCAAGTGGCGCACGCAACAGGGCATGCCCCATGGCGTCCCGTGAGATCCTGCGATTGGCTTTAAAACAAGGAGGGTTTTTTGTTTTTTTTTAAACGTTGGTTTCTTTTTACTTTCCCTCTGACTTTTGAGCCATTCGTGGGTCACATGTTTTCAAGCTTTTCTCTGCAACTTACTTTAAAAAAAAAAAAAAAGCTGAGACTCTCTCTCACTCACAAGACTCCAGGAGTTGGGGCTTTAAGGGAAGTGCCAGGTACTGCACGACTCAAAATAGAATTGCAGGAACTGGAGACGCTGCACAAGCCAAACACGGGTGGCACGCGGTGAGCTCGTGTTTGTCACTGCTTCCTCGCCTTCGAGAGAACAGCCCCGACTGGCACCAGCTGAAGATCTCGCCTTGCATGTTGAGTTGGAAGAAGGGACAGGCGTTCCAAGCAAAAGCACTTCCCATGCTTTGTTTGCCCGCTGGTGTTGCAAGGTTCTGTGAAAAGACTTTTGTTTAATTAGGAAAACCAACGAGCTGCCCCTCCCTTCTGCAGCACCTGCTCCTCTCTGGTCCGTGGGATCCCACTACACTGCATCTGGGGATAAACACAAGCTGAGAGGGTATTCCTCAGGCAGCACTTTGGTTCCAGTTTCCCAGAGAGGATCAGTGACTGGAATGGGATTCTTGCCTGTGATCTCCCCACTCGCTTCTCCCCTCTGTCTCCAGCTACTCCTAGTGTAAATGGTTTTTTTTTTTTAAACATGCATCTTCTCCTCTCCCAGGACCCAGCCAGACTGTCTCTGCTAAGGAGCTTCGGCAGACAGGGGCGCAGATCTCCAACGTGACCAGCCCCCTCCCAGGTCTCTGGGCTCTCTGCCAGATACTCTGTTTGGTTCCCTGACAGCAGAACCTGAGTCCTTGTGCAGTCATTCACACCAGTGCAACATGGGTGTAACGCGCAGCTGGATCAGGGGGAGCGTTTGACACCACTTTGCTGGTGTAAACGCCTGGACACGGCAGAATCTGGCCATGCGTTGGTAACCTGCGGCCAGTCCGTTACTCCTGGCCTTGAGCCTTCCTTCGTAAGGGGACCAGCGTCCCCTGGGGTTGCTGCATGATGCTATTGCCTGGGACTGATCATGGGCCCAATTCCCTTTGTCCTGCACCTCGTGTTGTCATTGACGCCAGCACAGCACGGTGACCATTCACGCTGGCGTGAGTGATGGCACCGGGTGTAGGAAAGTTCAGCATGCCCCAGGGCCAGAGGACAGAAGGAGCGGCCTGCTGAATTCACAGCTACGGCCACTTCGCATTCAAGCAGCAGCGTTACCTACCTATCAGGCAGGATGCCTGTGTGTGGTAAAGCCCACGCTGGCCCAGCCGGGACCCAGAACCTCAGCGCCCCTGGGGCATCTGCTCTATTGTTACTCCCCCCTTTCTCAACCACCCTTCTAGAGCTGTGTGTAGAACTGCACCTGCTGCGTAAGGGAACGTTGCCACCGTCTGGCACCGCAGCTGGGTGGCTAGGTTAGCTCCGACGCCTCACCCATTCAGATGGGGATATTAGGACGAGTCTTGATTGGCACTTTCCCAGTAGGTTGCGCCAAGGCGGAGCTAGGAGGAAGTAGAGTACATGCTCCCCTCCTCGCTAGCTGGGCGCACAGCTGTTCTTCCCAGCTTTGATCAAACCGGCTGGAGCCAACATTCGGTTGCTCCTGTTCTGTTAGTAAAGGCGACCCAGCAAAAGCTCCGCGGTGCCAGCAGAGGGCGGGGCACCTCTGCGACCCAGCCCGCTAGCAGGTGTTAGGACAAGAGCTGGGTGAATGACTGCTTTTGGGAGAAAAATGATCTCAGGGGGGCTTGACAATAAACTTTTTGAAATTTTCAGCAAACTGAAAAGTGGGTGGGTGGGTGTAGATAGTTTGGGGTCAAATTAAATGTAATTGTTTTAATGCTGAGGGTTTTTTTTTTACATTTTTTTATTGAAGGAAAGTGTGCAAGAAAAAGTGCTTTTGAATCACAATGTATTTTTTCAAAAAGGTTGGATCATTTTGCCTTTTTTTTGTTTTGTTTTTCCTGAGCTGAGAAACTCAGCCAAACCAAGACAACTTTGCCAAACGTTTGAGTCACTGAATCTGCATTTTTTTTTCTGGAAATAAAGACAGCTGACAAATTTCACCAGGCACTAGCCAGGCCCCTGTATGGAGCTGCTGAAACTCTCTGCAGCAAAAACATACCCGCAGCAGGCAGTCTCGGAGCTGGGTCTACAGCCTTGGGCTCGCACTGCAGTGCTAGACACAGCTGTGTAGTTGTTCCCATTCGGGCTAAAGCTCAGGATATGATACCCCGGGAGGGGGGTGGGTTTCAGAACCCCAGCTCCAGCCTGAGCGGGACAATTTGTAGCACTGTAGTACAAATCGGAGGCTGTAGCCCCAGGCTCTGAGTTTGCAATATGTGTGACCTGACTGTGGCCAGGCAGAGGGACGGATTGTGGCATACCAGGAGCGTTACCTAGTGGCAGCTGCTCTAAGCTAGGTATACTCAGGTTTGGGAAGTACCAGGAGAGAAGATAAGCCAAGATGCTGTGGGGAAGTGATGCTGGTGAATTGGTAGGAAGTGCCCCTCCTATTGGATGAACACTTGGCCCCACCAAAATCCTTTCTCATTGACTTCATGTCCCCCTCCGCATCAGGGCTGGACTAATACCCCTGTGGTGGTGATAGAGGATCTGTCTTTCAGATGAGATGAGAAGCTGGTGCCGACCAACTGCGCTCACCAAGGAGCCGCTGGCACTTTCCACCCGAGTCGGCACGTTAACCCAAGTGCCGTGGCCAAATTCCAGGGATTCCTCCCAACTCCTCAGTGGTTTCCAGGGGATAACTTCTCTCCTGTTCTGTTGTGGTTAAGAGGTTGCCGGCTGCCACCTTCCACCCCCCAGGTAGCTGCCTCTCAGCAGAGGGTGAAGTGATCCGTGCATACAGATAGACGGAGAGTTTGTAAAGCCTGTTGGCTTCATTGTATTTTTTAAAAATAGTACCGAGTAAATAATAATACTTAGCTCTATACCTCAGTAGATCTTAAAGCTCTTTACCAAGGAGTTCAGGATCATTATCTCCATTGTAGACATGGGAAACTGAGGCACGGTACTTTGGCCAAGGTCACCCAGCAGGCCAGAAGCGGGAATAGAACCCAGGTTTCCTGTGTCTCAGGCCTTGGTCCACTAGGCCACGCTGCTGTCTCCCTTCATTTTTATAAAACAGGCTTTTAATAGTGCAACCACGGTGGGGGGAAAAGAGCGACAACATTATACCCAGATATAAAAGGGTCTTTCTGTCTGAAAGCTGGTAACTCAAGTGTTAGCTTGAAGAACAGCTTTGTTTCATTCAACCTGCTAATGATAGTCCTTGGCACTTCTCTAGTGCCTTTCGTCTGAGGATCTCCCTACACCAACATGAGGGAACAGAACGGGTGCTGGGAGTCAATCTCTGTGACTCTGACTCGCAGCATGACAGTGGGCAGCTCACAGCCCTCGCTCTGTGCCTCAGTTTCCCCATAGCTAAAATAGCGAAGATAACCATGATCTGTCTCTTTGTGGGAGTTTTTTTTTTTTAAATCAACTGCTGTGTCTCTCCTGCTCTCCCCTTCCCTGACCTCAGATCTGTGTGGAAAAGGGAAGAGACAGGTAAGCGGAAACTCGAAGTGCTCAGATGTTTGGAGACTAACTCCTTTGAATTGTCTCAGGCAGGAGCCGTCAAAGCACAGATCACGGAGATCTGTATTGCAGCAGTCTGTGACCGGCCTCACTGGCGGGAGAAATTCACCCCTACACGCAGAGGCCTGGCTCAATGCCTTTGCATCAGTCCTTCTGACCCTGTATTTTTAGGACTTGAGTGATGCACAGGTTTTGTGCTGGGTCTTTGCACAGGGATGAATTTCATCCTGCTCTGAATAATCAAGCAAGCTCCAGTGGTTGGGATAACACCGTTGCCCTGACAATTTCACCAAACTTTCCCGGTTTCCCAACTGCTTCCTCGTTCCACCGAGCTCCAGGGTCCAGATGCCACCATACCAAAGACGGTTCTGCTAATGCACTCGAACTTGCTAGTGCAAAGATAGCTGCATGGGACAACAAAACAAAACTACCCTTAGGTAGAAGCCTCTGAGAAGTCACGTGGACTGGAGTGTGATGAGTGAACTATAGCCAGTAAGCTAACAAGGACTCCAAAAATGTTTCCCCTTTAATCTGTGACAAACCACAGACCTCAGCAGCGGTAACAAAGATCCCAAGGGGCAAATTCTGTCCGTGTGTTATATTTGATGCTTAATGTAGTGTCATCCCCCTTCGCACCCATCCTGCTTGGTAAGATGGTATGAGTCAGTTCTGATATCCCTTATCCAGTAACCCTTTCTTGCCTGTGTTCTCCTGGCATACCAACGACGCTTGATCCTTTTCCTTCTCCATTTCAGGCAACGCCTCTGATTCTGCTCCCTTGTCGTTCCCAGGTGAGATCTTCTTAGAACTGCTTCTGGACAAAGAGTTTTGTACCCAAAAAATGGGGTTTTGTCAAAAATGAATATATTGGGGAGAGTGGAAATGGGGATGAGATTTTGAGTTTTGCTTTGAAAAAAACAAATGGGTTTAAAATGAAAAATTTGTCAAAATTTTTTGCGGAGGTAAAATAAGAGTTTCCTGACTGGAAATATTACTAGAAGCCATGGGGGAATTTTTGCAGTTTCCTGGCCATCTCTGATGGGCAGTGCCATAGAGCTGGGCGTCCGCGGTTCTAGTGAATGACCGACTGATTTGGCAAGGCAAACGGTGTGTCATTTATACAGACGCGTGTTCTATTTCTAATTATTTGACAGATCATTTATGTGTGGCTGATTTCAGCCCAGGAATTATCCATGGATTGGTTTGCTGTGAGTATTAGCAATTTGCTGCCTGCACCAGGTGACAGGTCACCCAAGTCACATGATACCATTTCTCTTCTCTCATTGGACGATTCCCTAACCCAACAAGAGCTTTCAAGATGGCCGAGTGAATGTGTCCGGTGCAGAGATATAGACCTGACCCTTTGCTTCCCACAAACAAATAGAAACCCACTCACCAGAATCAAAGCAAATGCCAGCAAGACAGCAGCCTACTACTGGTATCAACTAATGGAGCTACTCCCTTTGCTTAAGTGGTAGCAATCTGGGATTTGGTGCAGAAGGTCATAGGTTCAAACTCTGCTGATGACCCGTGGTGGGAGTCATGGTGCATTCATTACCTAATTAGGGCTAGTGTGTTGCCTGGTTACTCGCCTCACTGTGACCTTCCTCCTTGCAGAGGTGCGGTTGGTCAATGGGCACAGCCGGTGCCAGGGGCGTGTGGAGATCCTCTACAATGGCTCCTGGGGGACGGTGTGCGACGACGACTGGGACCTAGTGGACGCCAACGTGGTGTGCCGCCAGCTGGGTTGCGGCCATGCCCTCGCCACGCCGGCCACCCTGACCTTCGGCCACGGGCGGGGGCCCATCTTCTTGGACAATGTGGACTGCCAAGGGAGGGAGGTGGCCCTGAGTGAGTGCGGGAGCCGTGGCTGGGGCATCCACAACTGTTACCACTATGAGGATGTGGCCGTCACGTGTAACGGTAAAAAGGTTTGGTTCCATCCTATGGCGGGGGCAGGGGCAGCGGCAGCGAGGGGGTTACATGACTGACGCCTCTTCAGACCCCGCAGGCAGGGCCCAGCAGCCCCCTTGTCTCACGTCCCTCTTGTGACTGACTCCTAGGATTTCCGGTCGGAGGTCACCCTGGCTTCCTCACCAGGGCCCCCGGGCCCGGCACTGGGCTCTCGGAGGAGATGGTGCGCGGGGCTGGGCTGTTGGGGATTGGTCATCTGCTACCAGCCACCTGAGCTAGGGTCCAGAACTGAGCAGCACTGGGGCCTGGCTTGGGTTGATTAAACTGACCCTCCCTCCACATCTTTCCCTTTCTGCCGTGCCCTTTGCTCTCACTCTGTCCTGGCCCCTGGCTCCACATTCCCCGCTCTGTGACCTCCCTTAGGACCCCTGTGACCAGGGGCTCCCCTCTCAGACCTAGTTAGGGTGGTGGGGGCAGGTGCCCGGAGCTGGGCCAGATTTGCAGACAGACGCCGGCCCAGGCCGAGCAGAGAGACAGTGGATTTGTGATCCCCTAGGAGGTAGGGACTGGTTGATTGAGGAAGGCGTCCAGCCTTGATTGGAGGAAAGGGGCTGACCTGGAGGGAAAGGGATGATGCGTTTCAGGATGCAGCTGTGAAGGGGGGTGGGAGGAGCTGGTCGGGAGGTGCGCTCAGGCCGGCTGTTGGGGAGGAGATCTCTGGAGGCTTGGTGGGTTGATCCGGCTGCTGAGTGTCCAGGCTGAAGTGCTCTACTCAGGCCATTGGAGGTTTGTCCATTGCTGTTCATAGCCGGGATGCTGATGAGAGCGAGGCAGAGTGAAAAAATTCCCAGTGCGCTGGGAGGGGGCTCCCAGGGGGCAGGGCCGGCTTTTGACCCAGAGCAAAATGTTACCCTGCTGGCCGGTGAACGCAGCGATGGGGGTGACACTGCCCTGTCCGGGGCTCCTCCCTCCCGCCCAGACTGAGCTCAAAGACACAGACGTGGGGGCTGCTCCGCTAATAACGACCAGCCCTCCAGCTAGCCTGGCCTGCAAGGAAAAAATGACCCTTCCCTCTAGCACTCAGCATTACACACGGGTCTGAACAGCGCTTAGCCCGTCCGCATCACTTTGCAAACAGGGACCAATCCCCAGCAGCAGGACTGAGTGTCATTGTCCTCAGTTTCCCCCGCAGAGCGGTGAGGTGACTCCCCCAAGAGTGGTCCGGGTCGGAGGCAGGATTAGAACTCGGGTTCTTTGCTCAACGTTGCTGGCTCTCACAGGGTGATCGCGAGTCTCCTGATATTTGCCGTTTTTCTAGCCGGCGCATCGGCGTGTGTGAACGTCGCTGCTCTCCCCTGGGCTCCGGAGGCTGGGGCGGCATATCCAGCGGGTGTATTTATTACGGGGCGGGTGGGAAAGGAAAATGAGTAAAGCCACCCTGACGCCCAGCCTGCCTCTGGCTCTCTTTGCAGAGCTCTCCCCCACCCGGGCAAGCAAAGGACCAGCGAGCAGAACCGCCACAGCCACCCTGCCGAACGGGAAGAGTAAGCATGTCGGAGATGGGCTTCTCACTCCTCACATTCCCTCCCTGCCTCCTACTCCCCCTTCGAAGCCCTTATTGTCTGGCGTCTTTCCACCGGAGGCCAGGCCAGGGCGCCCAAGCAGGGCATGTAGACTCTCCCCATCCCTTTCCCCCAGGTGTGGGCCAGCTTCCCCACTGAGAGCAGAAGAGGCAGGTGAGACCAAGGCCAAGGATGACCCCAGTGGGTTACTGAGGTCCCTGCATTGCCGTGGGGCTGCTGCTTAGAGCAGGGGCTGTCCAGAGCGGGTCTCCCAGTTTGGGGACGGGACGTCCCAACTCCATGGGCTGCTTTTGCTGCCATGTGCAAAGTCGCGTCTCACTTGCTGTTCCCCATCCCCTCGAAGCCTCCTTCGGCACGGCCTGCTCCTGTCGCTCCCGTGCGATCCCGCTCGGTGCTCTGCCCGCCCCGGGGAGAGCTCTGACACTCACCCCATCTGCCCTCGCGCAGGCGATGGCAGTGTTCGGCTGGTGAGCGGCGCCGACCCCTGCCGGGGCAGGGTGGAGATCTTCTACCAAGGGACCTGGGGCACGGTGTGCGACGACGACTGGGGCATGAGCGACGCCAGCGTGGTGTGCAGGCAGGCGGGCTGCGGCCGCGCAGTGGCACACAAGAGCAACGCCTACTTCGGCTACGGCACGGGACGCATCCTGCTGGACAACGTGAACTGCGAGGGCAGCGAGCCCCGCCTCTCGGCCTGCTACAGCCTGGGCTGGGGGATCCACAACTGCGGGCACCACGAGGACGCGGGCGTCATCTGCACAGGTAAGGGAGCAAAGCCTCATGGGAACGGCCACCCTCTTGGTTGCCCTGCCGGGGATGGGACTGAGGCGCAAGCCACGGCCTGTGTGGATTGGGCGCGGAGCGGGCCAGGCTGATTGGAGGATTACCGCCTTCCCCACAAGCATCTGAACCATGACAGTGCAAGCCCTGGATAAGCCTTGACCGATGCGATGGCTGCCTCCTTGGCCGGCATGGAGACCAGCCCTCCAGAGCAGAATGTCTGAGTCTCTACAGGTAGATCCAGCCCCGTGGGGGGAAGGGGCAGGGCTGCAGTAGAATCAGACTCTGTAAATTGTCTATGGAGAGGAGTGAGTAGCACACAGCGAGCCATGGGTTATGTCCCCGGTCACTGCTACTGCTCAGGGCTGTGCTAAACAACCCTACGCTGCTTCCTGCACTCATGACGCATTGGAGCAAAATTGTGCAGGGCTGAGTATTTTAACCGTGGCTTCCAGTCGCACGGGCGCGTGCATTGGCACCCACAAGGATGGCTGTGCAAGCTGCTACAAGCCAGCCCCCCGTCATCCGTCCTGAGGGAGCTCTAGCTGACTTCAGCCCTGCCCCCAGGATGAGCGGTTGCTGGAGTACCATGCTGGAGCATGTGCTAGCCCGGGGAGAGTAGTTCTGGCAGCAGAAGAACTATTAGGCTGAATGGAACAGAACTACGAGCGACTAATCCGGGGTAGGGAATCGGGATCATAACGCCAGAGAAGTTGGAGTCTGGTGTTACTCCTGGGGGAATTCTGCGACACTGCATGTGCGCAGAATTTATGTCCCCTGCAGATTTCTTTGCTTCCCCCCAGAAAAATTACTCCTGACAGGAAGCAAAGGGAAGCCGCAAGAGCGGTCACGCAGCGCAGGCAGGTTGGTTCGGGCGCCTGGCGCAGCTGGTAGAGACATAAATCACCATCGAGGGGGGAAGGGGGCTTGGCAGTCGTGCGAGTGAGAGACACTCTGTCCCTCTTGCTTGCTATTGCAGCACGCTTGGTGTGGAGGGGCAAGGCTTCAGGGTGTTTCTGAGGAGGGAGGCATGGGGCAGAGCAGAATGTAGCAGCCTGCCTGCTTAGTGAATTGTTCCCATTGTCTTTGTGAATTCCCCAGGAGTATAAAACAGGTGTAAAAGTTTTAAGGCTCCTTCATATTGCCAGAGTGGTGTAAGGACAGTCTGGCCTTATAAATGCTTATGGTGCTTTAGTGATTAGAACTGGTCTAAGTTTTTGGACTGAAAAAAATTCCTATCAAAATGTGCTCCGTGAACTGTTTGCTACTGACCTTTCTGGAGATGGTCAGTAGCCAATATAAATTGTGCTTTTGATTCCCCAGCCCTCACTTGCTCTTCAGTTGCCTATGATGTAACCCTGAGCATATGGCTGCATATATTGACTAATAACTAGAAATAAACGGTCAAACTTAGCTACGTTATTATTATGCAAGGTGGTTTGAGGATTTCCTCCAATGCTCCCCACTCCATTCTCCATCCATTGTATTGTAGTTTAAATAAATTACTGAAATAATTGAAACCAGGGTGATTATACTGCATTATTTTGACAAATAAAATATGCAGAGTTTGGCAGAATTTTAAAATATTCTGCACAGAATTTTTAATTTTGGGGGGCAGAATTTTTAATTTTTTTGGCACAGAATTCCCCCAGGAGTACTGGTGTGTAGCAGCCACTGGAAAGGAACTGAGATGTTGCCATAACATGACCCAGAGCCAGGGTGCTGATAACGCCCCTGCGCTGAGTCTAACGGCTCAGTCCTGAAATCAACCAGAGCTCTGCCACCGAAGGCAGTGACAGCCGGCCGGTGAGGCGGCTTAGGGCTCCTGTGAGCAGTTCTGGTGACCAAGGAAGGGCACAGCGGGTCCGACCAGGAGGAAAGCTGAGTGGCTGCAAACCTGCTCGGCCTTGGAGAAAACGGAAAGCTGAATGTGATGCAGGGAAAAGGGGGCAAATCTCTTGACAGTTGGCCAGAGCGAAGGCTCAAGCCACAAAGCTCTGCAGGTGGGTTTGAACCCCGGACCACCTCAGGGAACCCAAATCACCCAGGCCCAGCATGGTTTTGACCCTCCTCAAAGGGAATGAAATGCAGTTGGCACTACACACTGAGCATGCTCTAAATGCACTGATGGGACGGGCATGCCTGAAAGAGCTCCTTGTGGGCCTCCCCTAAGTGCCCCCCATTTATCTAAGCCCAGATCTACACTACAGCGTTAGGTCCACGCAAGGTAGATCGATTTCAGTGTCTACACTAACATTTCACTCCTGTTGCTGTAATTCGCCCGCTACCCCGACTTAATAACTCCACTTCCCTGAGCGGTGTAGTGACGCGGTCGACGCGGTGTCGGTGTGGACGCCGCCTTGCTTACAGCGACTGTTGCTGGCTTTCAGACCCGCCCCACAATGCCCCATACAGACAGCTCAGTTGGTGCAAGCGCTCCCGGTGAGGCCGTGTACGGCCGACACAAGGAGGAAAGTGTAGACGTGCAAGCGATGTAATTCCTGTGGGCCAACCTAAGTTTGGCCAACTTAATTGTGTAGTGTAGACATGCCCTAAGTTACTTACATGGCTCCCAGTGCCACATGATCTGATGGCCGTATAATCTCTAATGTACCCCACAGCACCCTGGAGCGGCAGGGCAGGGCTGTTATCCCCATTACACGGATGGGGAACTAAGGCACAGAGAGGTTAAGTGACTTGCCCAAGGTCATATAGGAAGTCTGTGGCGGAGCAGGGACTTGAAAGTAGGGCTCACAAGGCCTAGGGGACTAGCCACTGGACCATCTTTCCTCATTACCTGCTAGGCTGAAACCCAAGAGATGGATAAAACACAATGGAGAGAGGCTGGGACTAGTCTGAGCAGCAACTTACAAGGAAAATGACTCTGGCTGCCTGCGATTTCCTGGCGCTGGTGGAAAACAAGCTGCCTTGGTCAGGAAGTGGAGTGATTGGCTGTCAGCTGCTGGGCACTCAGCCATCCCCGGCCTCCCTTTCTCGTCCCCTCTTTCAATTCTGTATCTCTGTTGATTACCATTTATAATGTTAATAATCCCCTTGAATTCCCTCATTATCGCAGCTAATGACTGGAGCACTAAGTGCCGTCACTTTCGCTTCCCAGTGATTAACTAACAAAGAGGCTGATGGGCGCAAAATGAGCAATTTTCTCAGGCTGTTCCTTTCTTGCCTAACTAGCCATTGTCCTGCAAGCCGGGGAGATGGAAACGCTGGCCCGGAGAGCCTTGGTGGGATGGCTTGTATGGGGTGGGCGCTGTTCTGAATGGGGGCAGCGGCTCCACAGAGTGGGTGAGGCCCAGCTGGGAGAACAGAACCTCTAGGGGAGATCGGCGGCAAGGCGAGAGAGGGGGCCTTGGTCCTGGCCTGCTGGGTGGAGTGAGACGTCTAGGCAGAATGGGCTGGAGCGCTGTGGTGTGAGCGGTGCGCTGTACCTGGGCCTAGCCACCGTCACGGCCAAGCCCGGTCAGGTGCTACAATATTAGAATTGCCAGGTGTCCGGTTTTCAACCGGAACATCCAGTCAAAAAGGGACTCTGGTGGCTCCGGTCAGCACCGCTGACCAGGCCGTTAAAAGACCGCAGCGCCAGTGGGGCAGGCAGGCTCCTTAGCCGCGCGGCTCCCGGGAAGCTGCCAACATGTCCCTCCGGCTCCTAACAGAGGGGCAGCCATGGGGACTCTGCGTGCTGCACCCACCCCTAGCGCTGGATCCGCAGCTTCCATTGGCCAGGACCCGCAGCCAATGGGAGCTGCGGGGGCGGCACCTGCAGTCTGGGGCAGCGCATGGAGCCACCTGGCCGAAGCCTGCACCCCAAACCCCTGCCCCAGCTCTGAGCCCCCTCCCACACACTGATCCCCTTGGCCCCAGCCCCGTCCTACAGCCCAAACCCCTCATCCCTGGTCCCACCCCAGAGCTCGCACTCCCAGCCAGAGCCCTCACCCCCACGCACACACACCTCAACCCCCTGCCCCAGCCTGGAGCCCCTTCCCGCACCCTGAACCCCTCACTTATGAGGCCACCCTAGAACCTGCACCTCCAGCCCAGAGGCCTCACTCCCTGCTTCAGTCCCCTCCCACACTCCCAACCCCTTGGCCCCATCCCGGATCCCGCACCCCAACCCCCTGCCCCAGCCCGGTGACTATGAGCAAGCGAGTGAGGGCGGGGCAAAGCGAGCGATGGGGGGGGGAATGGAGTGAGTGGGGGCGGAGCCTCAGGGAAGGGGCGGGGCAGGGCAAGGGTATTCGGTTTTGTGCGATTAGAAAGTTGGCAGCCTGATGCTACATGGAGGCCCGCATGCCGGGATGGCTCATCATATCCGCTGCACCTCAGTACTAACAGGGGGAGTCGGTTGTAATTTGTGCCATTTCGTGCCAGCTAGAAGGAGTTCTTGGGCACCTGGCAGGTGGCCCTGTGCTGGGCAGCATGTGGCTACCCTGAGCCTCCAAGCAGCATGGTTTGGTAGCCAGCCCACGTCTCGCTTCGCTGTGCTCAATGCCTCTGGCTCTAGAAAGGGGTGAGGAAGGTGGACCCCAACATGCCAGCCACGCTCCGCCAGGGTGGCAGCAGGACAGGGTCACCCGCTTCCTTTCCAGCCGTGGGCCCAGCTCTCCGCAGCCCACCTCGTTCTCACTGGTAGGGAAGGACGACTGGGTACGCGGCTGAGATGGGAACTTGGCAGGTTGAGTGGGGGATCTCCAGAGCTGAAGACACGAGTCTCTCTAGGTTGAGCTAACGCACCAGACTAGCCGGCTGTAACACACCCATAGCCTCCGGGGATCTGGATAATGGGGCCTGGAAGAGTTCAACTTTTTTTTTTTTTGACGCTATTGACTCATAATATGGATGTTTATTGTAAAATTTTTATTTATTGAAATTTGCCCAAAATGATGGCTTTTAAGCATTCTTTACATTTTGATCAATTTGAATGTTCACAGTTGTGGGAAATTACTGGGGTCAGTCAATAGGAGGGGGCCGGATAATTGTTTAATGACAGAAAAGGTTGAGATTCCAAAGGTTAAAAGCTTTGTAACCGTTCACACACAAATTGTCAATATCACTGGTCAAAATATACAAAGAAAATAGCCTTAAATCAAACTCTAGTAAGTCCTCAACTGGCATGTTCTGTACAAGTTGAACCTCTCTAGTCTGGCACCCTCGGGACCTGACCGGTGCCAAACCACAGAAGTCAATGCAGAGTGCCAGCGGGTCTCCATAGGCACGGGAAATAAGGGTGCGGGGGGTGCTGCAGCACCGCCAGGCTTTGCACCCAATGTGGCCCCCCCACCTGGGGGCTCCGATGCTGGCCCCAGGTCCCAGCCACCAGCCCCTTGCCCAAGATCCCACCCGCCAGCCCCAGGTCCTCCCCCTCCCTCCTGGAGCTCGAATGCTGTGAATCAGCTGTTTGCGGTGCTCTGGAAGTGCTGGGAGGGAGGAGGAGTAGTTGGTAAGCAGGGGGCCGCCGGTGTGTGAGAGGCACGGTGGGAGGGGGCAGAGAGGGGAGCTTGGCGCTGGTGGATGCTCCGGACCCACTAATTTTTTCCCGTGTGTGCTCCAGCCCCGGAGAACCCATGGAGTCGGCACCTCTGCCGGACCACGGATGTTGCTGGCCCATGGAGTGCCGGATTAGAGAGGTCCAACCTGTACTTTCCCAGTCTGTCCGCTTCAATTACTATTGACGGAAATATTTTTTCAGCAGTTTGGGCATGTACGGGGAAATGGATGTTTACTGACATTTACCGATAAAAATCGAATCCTTCCAATCCTTTGTATAACAGACACTGATCCCAACCCGTGGGTTACCTAGGTGCATTTCGCAGGGCACTAAGCTCTGAACACATGTTCCCAAGGCACCAGCCAGTGTCTGAAGTAGGAGCTGCTAAGTGCGCGGCTGGAGGAGTGAAGAAAGATTGACACATGTCTCTCTGTTCTCTGGACGGGCTCCCTTCTGGCTGCCCATCCTCTCAAAATGACTCAGTGCAAAAAGTTACGGCCGCTGGTCATGTGGCCTCTGCCTCTACGTGTGTCTCCGCAGGGCTGCGGGTTTCGACGGTGGCACCATTCACCACCTTGGCTGCCCGGGTCTACGGAGAGTCATTCACTGCCACTGCCACAGGTAAGGCCAACGTGGCCCGTTCCCCCATCCGGAGGGACGATGCGTGCGGAGACCTACAGCTCCAAGGCTTGTGCATTGATCATAGCAGCTGCCCCATAACATTGTCCTGTGGAGGACACAGCTGTGATCCGAACCGGCTCACTATCCTTCCTGGCCCAGCCACCCATACTGGGGAAGCAGGGCGCTGATCCCCCGTCCCGGGTTTTCGCCTCGCCTTCCCCTTTGGAGTCATCAGGAGAGACGCTGGGTGGCCTAGAGACACGGCTGCCAAGAATTCAGCCCAGTCCAGAGGGCTGCACAGGTCATGCCGAGCTTCGCTCCATCCACAGCACTGGGTGGGTTCCTTCCCGGGGCCCAGCAGCAGGATCACAGGGGCTGCCAACGTCTCCAGGTCCCTAAACACCTGCTAGTGGGATGCTCGCTGCACAAGTCTCCCCGGGGGCACTGCGCTCTGATTTTGTTGCTACAGCCACTTATGGCGTCCCGGGGTGACCGTGATGCCGGGGAACTAGGCGCTTGTGGGTGAAATTCACCAAGGTCCCGCTTCAACGCATAGGGTGATGCCTTGCACAAAGAACTGCCCCCCATAGGGTCTAAATGGGCCTGCTTCTCATCAGTCCAGCCTTTCCCCTGAACTCCCACCCTCCTAATGCCGCTGCTTGTCCTTGCAGTGACGGATGCCGGAGATCAGCCCTCGCCAGAGACTGAAGTGATCACAGCGGCCCTTCTGGCCGCGGGCAAGAGAAGTAAGTGTGCGTACTCCCCGCAGGCGGGTGTTGGCTCTGGACGGCCCAGAGATTCCCCGCAAAGCCAAGGCAGCCACACGGCTCGCCTGCCAAGGCTGCCAAGGCTCGAATGAAAGCCTCGAGGGCCCCTGGTTCTCCGTCGCAGCCCTGCGATATTGACTCAGCCCCTGCTCAACCACATGGAGCACGTTGCGCCATTTATATAGTGGCGTAGGCGGTAGAAACTACGAGTCCCAGCAATGCCATGCTCTACCTTGAGCCTAAAAGGGAGCACGGCATGCTGGGACCTGTACTCTCGCTGGGCCCTACCTCCTATCAAAGATGAGGGCAACTGCTGCAGAGCACCGGGCTGCACCGGGCACGTGACTGTATCCCTCCCCACCACCTGCCTCAACCAGAATCTCTCGACTTTCCGGCCTTCCACGTCACCTTTGCTCTCCGGGTCTGACCAACAGGTGGCAGCATCCGGCTGGCGAACGGGAACAGCAGCTGCCAAGGCCGGGTGGAGGTTCTGTACCGCGGCACCTGGGGCACAGTGTGTGACGACGACTGGAGTTTCACCAATGCCCAGGTGGTCTGCCGGCAGATGGGCTGCGGGGTGGCGGTGGCGGCCACCATTCTGGGCTCTTTTGGTTACGGCACCGGGCCCATCCTTCTGGACAACGTGGATTGTGCCGGCCAGGAGGCTGACCTGGCGAATTGCTTTCACCTGGGCTGGGGGCAGCACAACTGTGGGCACCATGAGGACGCCGGCGTCATCTGCAGAGGTGAGATACGTGTGGGTGCTCCATACAGCACATCCTACCCTGCCCCAAGCAGTACGCAGGGTTCCAAGCTCCCTCCAAAGCTAGCCAGATCTGGGACCACCCCTAGGGCGTGCCACCAGCAGCCGGACTCAGCATGCCTTGGGACGGAATTAATGGGCCCCAGAGAGTGCCATCGGAGTCCCTGCAGCCTCCCAGGTGTGCCGTCTGAACTGGGAACCTGGATTCCAGCCGCTCGAGCGGGAGATGGGCCACACGGGGTGTTTGGAGCACATCGTATTTAGTCCGGGGCTCGGGGTTTCGTTCAGGCTGGAATTGGAAGGGGCTGGGCTTTCCGTGAGACTCCAGCCCAGCTTGGTGGAATCCCATGAGACTCCGGGGGAATTTCAGACACGCCCTCCTGCTTCTGGATTCCCCCAGAACCGAAACCTTAGGATCAGGTTCAGATGGGGGGTTTCAAATCCAAGCTCCCAGAACTTCAGAGGGTTCAGGTCTGAGGTGCTAGTTTTGGCCCAGGCGGGTCCCCATTTCCAGACTGGCATCCACTGGGGAATGGGACGCTGTCATTAAACGTGACCCATCAGGCCTTCAGCCTCCCCTGTGAATTCCAATGCCTGCTTTCAGGGGATGTTTGCCCTTCCTCTGTTTCCTAAATGCACCACACCTCTGCAATCTGCAGCGTGTCTCCTCTCCCCGCCTATCTGTCTGGGTCTACCTCGCTCCAGCCCAGTCACTCACGCTCCACGACATCCGCCCCCGAGCTGGAGACCAGAGATGTCTGATCATTGTTCTTTCCATCCATCCTTTGCTGGAGCAGGTGTGGACGAGTCCGGAGATCATTTCAGAGAAGATGCTTTTGCGACCGCCACCTCAGCCACAACTCGTCCCAAGGACGGTAGGTACCCCATGGGGCCAACAGCACCCCCAAACCATCTTCAGGCAGCCATAGGGCTCCTCCCAGAGAAACCCCCAGGGGCCAGTGTTTGGCAGAGAAGTCAGAGATGAAGGCAGCTGAGGGCTGGTTTAGATCATGCCCAGTCCTGCCTTGAATGCAGGGGATTGGACTAGAAGACCTCTCAAGGTCCCTTCCAGTCCTATGAGTTTGATTCTATGATACCGCCCGTGGCATTGGCTGAAACCAATTGGTTGGCTGATCAGAAGTGCTACCACAGCACAGGGATAGCAGGCATCATATGGTTGACTCCCTCCCACGGTGTCTGTCATCGGTGGATCTCAAAGCACCTTTACTGTAGCCCAGGGGTGGGCAAATTTTTTGGCCCGAGGGCCACATCTGGGAATGGAAATTGTATGGCGGGCCATGAATGTTCACGAAATTGGGGGTTGGGGTGCAGGAGGGAGTGAGGGCTCTGGCTGGGTGTACGGGCTCTGAGGTGGGGCCAGAAATGAGTTCAGGGTGTGGGAAGGGGCTCCGGGCTGGGGCAGGGGGTTGGGGTGCGGGTGGGGGGGTGAGGGCTCTGGATGGGCTGCGGGGTCTGGGGTGCAGGAGGGTGGGACCGAGGGGTTCAGGGGGT
>NC_048315.1:19217989-19241687 GCF_013100865.1 Trachemys scripta elegans
GGCTGGGGCAGGGGGTTGGGGTTGGGGTGCAGGTCGGGGGTGAGGGCTCTGGATGGGGGTGCGGGGTCTGGGGTGCAGGAGGGTGGGACCGAGGGGCTCAGGGGGTGGGAGGGGGCTCTGGGCTGGGGCAGGGGGTTGGGGTTGGGGTGCAGGTCGGGGGTGAGGGCTCTGGATGGGGGTGCGGGGTCTGGGGTGCAGGAGGGTGGGACCGAGGGGCTCAGGGGGTGGGAGGGGGCTCTGGGCTGGGGCAGGGGGTTGGGGTTGGGGTGCAGGTCGGGGGTGAGGGCTCTGGATGGGGGTGCGGGGTCTGGGGTGCAGGAGGGTGGGACCGAGGGGCTCAGGGGGTGGGAGGGGGCTCTGGGCTGGGGCAGGGGGTTGGGGTTGGGGTGCAGGTCGGGGGTGAGGGCTCTGGATGGGGGTGCAGGTTCTGGGGTGCAGGAGGGTGGGACCGAGGGGTTCAGCTGGGTGACGTGGCACGGGTCACGCAGCGAGGCTGAGCCGGGAACAGAACACAGGCTTTCTTGCTTCCAGTCAGATGCTCTATGCCCCGGATCGTACTGCTCTGGGGTCCTGAGGCCTGCTCCCCTGTTCTGGACCCCATGCTCCCTCATCTCCACTGACCTGCTAAGCCTGAGGTACCAGTGATGCTTCCACCGCTGGCCCCGTGCTCCCAGGACAAAATGAGTGGGAGCCCAGAGTGGGAGCCCGGATTCACGGGCCCCTGTCTCGGCTCCCTCCTTGGCTCGCTCCTCTGAGCACCTGTCTGTATGGGGCAGCAGCTGCCTGCGTCCTGGGGGCGCAGTGGGGGACGGCGAGGCGCTCACAGGTCCTAGACTGGAAGCTGCCCCGGGTCCCCTCACCCCGCACTGTCCCGCCCTCCGCAGGATTCCTGCGCCTCGTGAACGGCAGCCACCGCTGCGAGGGCCGCGTGGAGCTGTTCTACCTGTCCCAGTGGGGAACCGTGTGCGACGACGCCTGGGACCTCCGGGACGTCGCGGTGGTGTGCCGGCAGATGGGCTGCGGGGGTGCCCGGGCCGCCTGGGGGGAGGCGCGCTATGGCCCAGGCACCGGCTACATCTTCCTCGACAACCTCAAGTGCAAAGGCGACGAGCCCTCCCTGCTGCGCTGCTCCCACATCCGCTGGAACGTGCACAACTGCGACCACTCGGAAGACGCCGGCGCCCTCTGCGGGCTGCTATGACCGGCTCTGTGCCCACGGCCGCCCAGAGACGCCCGGGTGAGTCCGGGGGGGGCGGGTAGATCCCCTTGCGTGCCTCTGTTTCCCTTACCGTGCCTCATCCAAGCCCAGGGCAGTAACGTGTCTGTGTGAGGGCAGACCAGGCCTTCAGGTGAGGTGAGGGCAACTCCTGAGCTCAGACACCGGTCCCAGAACGAGTCCGGCTCTCCCGGTAGTGGTGCAGGCATCGAACGGGAATGCCCCCCCCGGGAGCTGTTCAAAGGCCAGCAGCTCTAAATCAGGCCCTGGCAGTGGTGCCCCCGGCCTGTCGCTAAAGCTGGCTCAGGTAACCGGAGTGAGGAGCCAGGGGAAAGCGCTTTGGTTAAGAGGCACCAGGTCCCAGGATCTGCCCTGAGTTGTCCTTTGGCCGATCAGCAGGATGGAAAGCCCTGACTGTCAGCTGACATCGGCTGTTTCTCTTTCAGACCGACGCTGGCCCAAACCGTGGGGAATTCCAGATGCCAGCGGCACGGGGCATGGCGCGGGCCGGCTGGCTGGTGCGCCTCTGGCACTGATGTCTGTGGGAGATGAAGACCCGCGTGACCTGTACATCGCTGTATATAGCACGTCTGTAACGGGCATAGAAGCCCTATTCTCGCTGCCAGGCCCAGCAGGCCCCACCCCACCCCAGGGACACTGGCGAATGCTCCTTGGACAAGTGCCAGCGCCTCCTGCCTGGCCCGTTACCCACGGTGCACAAAGCAGAGCTCCAGCCACTCAGGGGCATCTCTGCAAACTCTCTGGCAGGGGAAGGTTTTGTCCCAAGAAAAACCCCAGAACGGAAGAAAAGCCAGAAGGAACATCGCTGCCCCGCAGCGTCTCTCTAGGAGAAACGGCAGAGACATACAGACCCAAGAAGCAGCGCCCATGGAGAAGGCAGAGAACTCTGGTGCCAATCTAGCATTGCTCCACTCTGTGGAAAGTCACTGGCTCCAGGAGCTGGAATGGGCTATTCTGCAGGGTCGCTGGAGCTCAGATACTGTGGCCAGCTCTCACCCAGTCCACGGTGATCGTGACCAAGGGCCACGTTTTCATATGTGCCTGTGGCCCGTTTTCAGAAGTGACGTAGAACCAGATCCTCAGACGTATTTAGGTGCCTAACTCCCATTGGTTTCAATGGAGTTAGGAGCCTAAATACCACTGAGGATCTGGGCCCTAGGGTATTTAGGCACTTAAAGATGTAGCTCTCAATGGCAATTAGCCGGGCAGGTGCTTCAGAAAATCCCGCTACATGCTTCTGCATCTTAAAATCTGGCCCGAAATCCCCTGAAAAGCCAATGGAGCTAAGTTCCTAAGTCATTTTTGAAAAGGGTCTTGGCCTTGTAAGTCCCATAGGAGCCTCTGAAAATCTTGCCCCACATCCTGTTGCAATTGGATCTACGGGAGGTCTCAGACCAGGTCCCTGTGGCCACGTGTTCCCATCAGAATGACCCACCACCCTGCCATGGCCCTCAGAACTGATCCCCGGGCCAAGTTCCTGATCTGCTCAGCGAAAGGGTGTTGGTGGAACTGCCATTTGCAGCATTAGAAATCTAGGCCCCGCTCCAGCAATCCAATCCATTCGGGTTTGCCCCCGGCAGCTGCATAGAGCCCCCTGGAAGTCCATGGGACTCTGTGTGCCCAGCACAGACCTGACTCCTGGGGATTGGTGCACAACAACGTGGACCTGAACTGGTGCGTTTCTTGGACCCACTTGGATGGTTCCACCTGGCAGCCAAGACGCCTGTTGTAGCCCCACTCGCTCTTGCTTATTTCCCAAGGAAGCTCTGTTTGCGTTCTCGGATCCTGGCGAAGAAGTCTGGAACCCTGCTGGGATCCTTGAGGTTTGTCATTTCCCCCGCTGGGAGACTGGAGAAATACTATTTTTCGGGGGAGGGAAAGGGAGGGACTTGCTTAATTACGACTGAGGCAATCCCGGGCCTCTCTGTTTAATTCCTTTGTTACTACCGGAGTGTGCCTGTTCCGGTTTTTCCACTTTTCTTATACATTTGTTGGTGTGAATAAATAAAAGCCCTTTTAAAGTGTGCTGAGCCCCCGCAGACTCATTGCTCTGTGAGTCACAGCTCAGCTGGCTACGGTGGTGGTCGGTGGATTCTGTGATTACAGGCCACACCACAGGGTGCAAATTCAAAGTAACTTCACTGCCGTCCAAGAAGCTGCTCTTGATTTACACGGTGTCGCAGATCAGAAGTACGGGCTGAGGTTTTCTGTTCTCGAGTGCCTGAATACACGCTCAGACCATCGCTTTTGGATTTTTTATATTTTTAGAGTTAGATCCTCAGCTGATGTCAACTCCACTGAGGTCAGGAGAGTAACTTGGAGTGACACGAGCCAAGCATCTGGCCCCTATGTTGTGTCGTGCACGGTGTGCGAATCCTGAATAGTTTGAAATGGGGACTTAGCTGGGCCTCTGGCCTGTTGAACCCAGGATAAATCCCTGGCTTCTTTCTGCCTCTGTCAGTGCTTCGGTTAGCATCACGTGCCAGCAGCAAGCGATCCCAGACATTCTCCACCGTCAGCCGAGCAAGCAGGTAATGGTGAGATGCTCCCCAGGTTTGATCTGGCCCCGCCTGAGTGGCGAGGTGCTGACACCAGATGGATCCCAGCCGTTCGATGCCGGCAAATGCCGCTGGCAAAGGAGGGAGAACTTGCTGAAGGCCTGCCCGCCGTGGCTCCCGATTTGCTGCTCCAGGATCAGTCGTGAGGCTCACGCCTGCCATTTCCAGAGCCCGGTTCATCTGAGGAGCTCACAGCGCTTTACAATGAATAGCCCCTTGCCACACCCCTGGGAGGGGTTGTTAGCCCCATCTCTCAGGTGGAGAAACTGAGGCACGGAAGCGATTTGCCCTGATCACGCTGCAAGTCAGGGGCAGAGTTAGATGTAGACCCCAAAAATCGTATCTCACTAGACTCCCTCCCTCCCATTTACCTCAGGGTCCCCCTCGTGTGGGTTCGTTTGGGTTCCAGACCCATTCTTTGGCTGGGTAACCTGCCAGCCTTGGACTGCTGCTCTGGGACCATCCCATCCCCACCAGCCATCCTGCCCTCCCTAGAAGGGCAGATGGATGCTGAAGCGGTAGCAGAGGTGGCTGTTGGAGAAAGGGAGGAAGGAAAGGGATGGGAGCTCTGGACACTCCCGCTGAAGAAGCTCCCAGCCCCAAACGGGACAGGGCCAAGAAGAGACTGGAGATGTCCAGCAGCATCCCACTGTGGGCGTCGGGGAGCAGCCCGGGGGCCTGCAGGATGCCCGTGGCAGGGGTTGATTTGTCATGGAAGACGGAGCCCGCAGATGCGGTATAATGTTATTACCCGGGGCAACTCCCCGTTAGTCCTTGGAGAATGCGGTACACCCCCCACTACCCGAGGGGCACCGTGTCCCCTTGGAGAGTGAGTGAGTTGAGAGAGAGAGCTAGGGCTTGGAGCCTGGCACCGCTGCGGCTGTGCAGGAGGAGAGGGGTTCATGGCAGCCAGGCGGAGAGGAGCTGGTGAAAGGAGAGGAGCACTGGCTGCCTGCAGCACGCTCTCGCCGTCACAGCCTCAGAGTGGGCAAAGCCCCTGGGATCCAGGGTCTCCTCCCAGCGCTTTACTTCCTTCAGGATGGGGGACCTGCAGGGGTCCCTAAGCAAACCCCCAGGTAGGCTTTGACCTCTGTCTGGGACATTTACATCACCCCCCTCGCTGTGGCATCTGGGTACCTCGCAGCCCCCCTGCAAGATAGGGCTGCTCTCCCCATTGCACAGATGGGGAACCGAGGCACGGAGAGACAAGTGACTTGCCCAGGGTCACACCGGGAGTCTGTGACCGAGCAGGGAACTGACCTCTCATCTCTCGAGTCCTAGGCTAGTGTCTAACCACTGGGCCATCCTGGGCTGCTTTCCCCACCCCCCACGGGACTATCTGAGCTGAGCAGGGATCCATGTCCATAGGGGGACAGCTATGACTGTGGTGTGGCCTAGTGGTTGGAGCACTGGACTGGGACTTGGGAACCGCGGGTTCTGTGTGTGGCTCTGCCAGTGACCCTGGGCAAGTCACTTCCCCTCCCTGTGCCTCAGTTTCCCCAGCTGTACCATGGGATAAAGACAATGACCTCCTGGTAAAGCCCTAGGAGATCTGCTGATGAAAAGCGCGTCTAGAAGAGCTAGCGATGATTTATCTCAGTGCGGGGGGCTGGACTAGGTGACCTCATGTGGTCCCTCCCAGTCCGACCGTTCTAGGGATATTCTGGCCCAGTGTCCTGCTGGGGAGAGGGCAGCGGAGCACACGCCAGGGCCTGGCTCTCCACTGCCTTGCACCAGGCGCGTTTCAATTGCCCCCAGATCCCCAGACACGTAGAGCCAGAATTGTCAAAGGGATTTAGGAGCCTAAAGAGAGGCCTGGTAGGAGTTTTGAAGGCACCTGGCCCCCCTGGTTTTCAACAGAACCTTGGTGCCTAACCTGCTCAGGCAGTTTTAAAGTCCCCCCTGAGGGTCTCTCTCCATTGATGGTGCCTAGATCCCTGGGAGTATCTTACCCCGCTGTGCACCGGTGCCATGTCGCACTGTATATGGCGTCCCACCATGCTCTAGTGAATCAGAGCCCCTGTCCCCTCCCATCTCAGGCCCATAGAGGGGTGCCTCGTGCCTTTCCGGGATCGTATTCTGCGCCTGTCAGATACAACTCACTCCCTTTAGCTTCAAGGTGGGGAGCCCCAGGCCCCTACGTCTGTCTGACCTTGGTCTCTGGGTTCTGGGCCCTGTGCTCTGCTGCTGCCGTGCAAAGTGCAATTCAGCCGGGCGGGATGGCAGCGAGGTGGAAATGGTTCTGAATATCTAGGTCACGGCACGAGCCAGCTCCAGCCCATCTTCCCGCCCCTGCACTGGCTTCCCTTTCCCTGAGGCCCGGAGCGTGGTTTGAAATCAGCTGAGCGCAGGACATGCCTAGCTTCAGAAGGTCAGGCAGTCAGGACCACCGTGACGCCCTCCTGCAGAACCGAGGCTGGAGAAAATCCTTTAGCTTCAGATTACCCTCCAGCGCCGGGGATGGCTTCCTAGCAAGACGATACGGGTTCCGAACTCGGGCCAAAATCCTGGGGCCAAACGTTTCCCATCTTTGGATCTGGCTGGCCCTTCCATGCTAGCTCGCTGCTGTTTCTAGTCACGGCTCCAGGCAAGGGCGAGGGTGCACCCGGCACGGTGCGGGGAGTCCGGAGGCGGATATAGGCGTCCGCCATGCCACAGGGTCAAGGCAGGCAGCTTTGAGCTCCTGGCTGTTTATTTCCCATGTGACAAGTGACAGGAAGAGCACAGCTGAGGCTCCCCAGCTCATGACCTGTGCACGGGCGAAGGAAGTCGCCCCGTCTGCGGGCGACGGCTTCATCTAATCAAATGCCCAGGGAACAAGCGCGCGCCAGATGGGCTCTTTTGTATTGGCCACCGTAAGCTTTTTTCTCCCTTTGCTTTCCCCGGCTCTCGCTCGGAGCTACTGCAATTCTACACAGATCAATAGCATCGATCCGTTCCCTTCGTCCTCTTCGGACGGGAGACGGTGGTGCAGGATGGAGAGAATCAATATTTCACGAGGCCCGGGCGAGCTTGGGTTTGGATTTATGGCCTCGGAGGAAGAAGGGATGAGTCTGCACCTGGGCGAGAGGTGATTAAAGGGGAAGGAGATTATTAAGCCAGGCTGAAGGAACACAAGTCAGCAGGGGAAAGGGGACGGGCTTGAATTTGATTTCACTGAATTCTGGAATAAGAAGATTTGGGGCCGGATTAGACGCCTTTTAAAAAATCTGGCCAGTGGCCCTTAGAGAACACATCGCCCGGCAGCATCAGCCTCCTCTCAGAGGTAGGCAAGTCGCTCGCCCTAGTTCATACCATGTGTCAGTGGCGGAGCTGGGACGAGCCCACCAGGCCCCTGAGTGCCAGGGTAGTGCCCGGCCATGGGGCTACGCTGGCAAGCATTGCTCAAAGGGGACAGAGAGCATTTTCCAGGAGAGATGGGAGAAAATCAAGGTGATTTTTGATCCTGGCCAAACGTGGGTAAATCTGGGCTGTGTCCGGCCCCGGCTTCGCCCATCCCTCTCCCCTTGGGTCAGACGAGGCTGACCTGCAACATTCAGCTCTGGAAGCCAATCTTCCCATGGGCAGGGGCTGGGCAGGGCCAGTTTGGTTCAAACCCAGTGCTGGCTTGAAGGGGTCCCAGATCTGTGGCATCCAAGGGGCACGTTTGGGACACTCAATGGGTGGGTTTCCCAACATGGAGACACCCAGGGGCTGGTTTCCTTATTGCTGTGTGCCAGAGACGGGCCTGGGATTTGGATTAGATTTAGATCAGCGGTGGCTTGAGGAAGCAGGATTCACCTGGACCAGGAGTATCCCGAGTGATTGTAATTAACGAGAACAGACATTCTGGAAGCGGGCTTGAACCTGCTGCTCCCGGGGGTGAGCCAATCTCTGACTCTTAGAGACCAGGGCTGAGACCTAATGTGGGGGCAGATTGTCCTGCATCTGCTACGGGTTCTTACACCTTCCTCAGGGCATCTGGTGCAGCCACTGTCAGAGACAGGACTCTGGCCCCGGGTCTGATCCAGTCTGCTGATTCCTATGTCCCCAGCCGTTCGCAGGTGATGTCAGACTCGAGGGGCGAGAGCTTTGTGCGATCCATTGTTCTCACCATGCCAGGCTGCTCCCGAACAGGGTCCAGAAAACGTGGCCACTTCTGGCTTTGGCTCTGACCTAGACTCAAGCCCAGGTTCTGATCAGAGAGTTTGGATCCCTGCAGCTGGGGGCGGGAGTGGGGGTGCTGGGTCCGTCCCACCGCTTGTCCTGGAGGTCAGGAACAGAAGAGCCGTCAGAGCTCTGGTGCCGGGGCTCGGCTCCCCCCAGCTCCCGAATTGCCGCAGGTGCCGCCCCTCTCCCTTGGCCACCCCAAGCACCTGCTTGTTAAGCTGGTGCCTGGAGCCGGCCCTGATCCTGGTTTCATTACACTAGCTTACAGCGGGTGCTCGGGAGTCCTGGATCCACGGCTCTCTGCCTCAAACCTGCAGGCCTTGCCCTTAATGTAGCCTGCAGCTGTGGGCTCTGCTGCTGTCGCTATGCTCCCGGGGAGGGGTGCTTAGGTGTGGGGAACCTGGGATGGAAGAGGAGAGACCAAGGGATTGGGAAATCCCCTCCTCCCGTCCCTAACGCCAGCCCTGAGTGGCCCAGAACAGGAATCACATGTGCCTCCTGGTAACCCAGCAGCAAGCCTGCAAGCGGGGTGTGCGTGTGCACCCCACTGAGACCAGTGCAGCACAATTGGGGGTGGTCCCTTTGGGGGGTGACTGATGCCCCTCAGGACTAGCAGGGAGGGGTCCCTGTGCTCAGGATGGGCCCGTGTGGGGAGCGGCTAAGGCTCTTTGCTCCTCCAACCTTAATCCGGCTACGGTAAAAGAGAGAATTGGCCCCAGCTTTGTGCCTAGTGCAGAGGCCGTTGGCGAGCACCGCTGATCCATTGCCCCCCTTTGCAGGGACTACGGACCTGCTGAGCCAAATGTCAGATGTGCCCCCAGCCGGCTCGGGCGCCCGGCCTGCACCCGGAGAGAGCCCTTTTGGCAGGAGCTGGCCTGGGCTGAGAATTGCCTTTGCTTCCATATGTCGCCCGCGGCGTGTAAGGGTAGAGCTCGGCTCGGCGCGCTACATCGGCCCTTTGAAACCAACCCAAAGCGGGATGGAAAAGATCAGCCCAGGCCTTGGGTGGGGACTCGCTTGGCTGCAGCTTCCAGGGGTATCAAGGTGCAGAGTTCTACTCCAACTGGGGTCTGCCTTAAAGGCCCAATCCAAAGCCCACTGCAATCCATGGAGTCGTTCTACTGACTTCAAACGGGCTAGGGACCAGGCCCTAATCAGTGGAGGGCTGGTGTCTTGTAAGGGGTTCCTTTCCCCAATGCGGGGGGAGTGCGGGTGTATTTTGGGCATGGGGGGCAGCCTGCTCCCTTGCAGACATGACGCGGAGTTGCCCAGCTCTTCTGCCTGGGGACGATGAGGTCACATGTTGCTATGTTTGGACCCTTTCACTCCAGATGTGATAGAGGGTGCACCGAGCTCTTCTTACACATCTTGATGTTCTCTGAAAGTCCAGTTGCTTACAAGAGGCAGTGTTGTCCTGTGGGTAGAACAGCTGACCCGGGTTCCCATCCTAGTGCTGCCACTGGCTCCCTTCCCTTTTCTCTGCCTCAGTTTCCCTATCTCCTAACAATTCTTACCCACCTTAGGTGAGCAGTGCTGGGGGCCACCAGCTAAAGCCTCCCCCTCCTGCCCGCTTGGCAGTCTAAAGTTGGGCACCTAAACACAAGGGCTGATTTTTCAGAGGTGCTGGGCACCCACTGGTGTTAGTGGGAGCTGCTGGTGCCTGATGGCGCTCAGGATCGGGCCCATGGTGGCCGCCCACATAGATACTGTGATAAAGACTTTTCTCCTGGTCGCCCTAGAGAGCGCAGCCCCAGCGAACTCCATCCATCATCATTACAGGCAGCACCAGCAGCCTGGGTTTCTCCCAGTGGTCTGCCAATGCCATTTCTCCCCATGCCTGAGCCGGAGAGACCGTCTCTAGGGCCTGAGGAGAGACTGGTCCCCAGGGCTCACACAGTCCTGGGCTTGTCCGCTGAGAATGCCAGCAAGAGTGCAACTGGGCTCTGGGCAATTATCCTATATGATGTGAGGTGGGTGCAGGACGTGCGGGCACTTGGCTGTGATGGTGTTCCTTGGTGACACGGGTATTGGGAACAGGGTGGGGGGACAGCCCCTCCCCGCCTCACTCCACAGCGGGCACTGAACAGCATGGCACATATTTCCTATCCTCCAGAAGCTTTTTGAGATTGCCCAGATCCAGCAGGCCTTCTCATTAGACTAACGAGCTTACAACAGTCTAACTGGGCCCTGGCAGAGGAGAACGGAAGGGTTATGATCTCCCTTTGCCAGACAGGGAACTATGGCCCAGACTGATCAGGGCTGGAATTTTCAATCCCAACGGGCTGAGCTCTTTTGAAAATCAGCCCTCAAGTGACATGGGCGAGGTCACAGCGGGAGTCTGTGGTGGAGTTAGGACCTGCACTCCTGGCCCCAGGACCTGCACTCCTGGCCCCAGGTTTTTAAACATAAAACCACCCTTCCTCTCTGGCTCTCCATTCCGTAGCCCTAGGTAAGTGACGAGGAGCTATTTCAGGAACCGCGCAGTCATTAATGCAATTAGTGAATTGGCAAGTCGGTGAACAAAGCAGGGAGCGAAGCCTGGGCTGGTTTGGCACCGCGCTGTAGTTTCTCTCCATCGCTTCGGCAGGGTTTTGACGGAACCAATAACCCTTGCAGCACAAATATTTGTGCCTCCCCTTGTCCTCGAGGTTCCGAGGACTCCAGCGGAGACAGGTAAATATCCACATTGTCAACATTTCCCATCTATCATTCTTCACACACACACACACCCCCGACTGGGGCAATTCCCCTGTGGGTCTCAGAGTAATAGTGTATCCTTATTGCAGCCAACCTGTCAGCCTGTACTGTCATCATTTTTATTTACAGAGGGCATGAACACAATTAACTCACAGCAACGCAGGTGATGCGCGTTTCATCTCAATCCACCTCCCTCACAGGGCCCTGAACCTGTGTCTAGGGGAGTTCCGGAGGGGCAAAGGGAGGAGTTCCCAGCTGGTGAGGTGCTTTCATGTAGAAGTGATTTTGTTTCACCTCCATGGTGCGCTCTGATGGCATCATCTCAAGGCTGTTTTTCTTGGTTAATATCTTCTAGGACAAAAGCCGTCCGCTGCCCCTCCAGGCAAATGTTAGGGGTTCAGGTTAGAGCAAGCTGGGAATTTTTGGGGCAAAATGTTTGTTTCACTGGAAAATGCTGATTTGTCCTCACTGAAACTGTTAGTGGGAAGGGATCAGTCTGGACGAATTCTGCATTTCAAAAAAATGTGGAACAAGAGTTTCAACGTTGCCAAGATGTCCTGGTTTGCCAGTTTTGAAACAAATCATTCCATGTTTCGTTTTGCAATTCAAGTTAACTTATAGTAAAAAAAAAAAAAATACAAATAAAAAAAAATGATAAAGGGCAACATCGAAAGGAAACGTTTCAAAAGGATTGACACGCAAATGTTTCAACTGACCCACGCTGAATTTGGGTCCGATTTTCGGCGCACGAAAAATGTTCGCGATTTCGACTTTTCGCCCTGGTTTGGGACAGGAACAAATTTCAAAAATTGCAGAACGTCTTGTGAGATGGGAAAACAATTTCCTATTCAGTTCTAGTTCCGTTCAAATGGGCCCTGGGCATTTGAACTGTCCTTAGTCCTGGCTAAGTCCCACCCTGTTGGGTTTGTAAAGGCAAAGCCAGCCTCTGGTTGTGTTTCAACCAGCTTTAAACAGAATCCGCGGTGTGACTTTAGCCTGGTCCTCGCTGCAGAGTTCACGCGAGTGTCGGCCTAACTCGACTCCTGCCCACACACAAAGCCCCTTAATTCAAGCGTGGGGCGTGCTTTTAACTTGCATTGGCTGGTCCACGCTGGGTTTCAGGCTACGGCAGCTAACATCATCGCTCGGTGCTGCTCCGGTATTATTCTGCACCTCACTCGAGCGAGGCTGGCACAAGAGGGGTTCACTCAGGTAGAGAACTCGAGGTAACGCCGCATTGACGGCAACTATTGTGGGCCCATCGTTAGAGATCGGCTCAAGCGGCAAAAATGTGGCTTTACTCCTGGATCCAGACTGCAGAGGCTCCAGAATCCAGGGGTGTTTGGATCCGGGCTTGGCTCCGATCTAAATAGAGACGAGGGCGGCGCCTGCCTAGGGGAGTTGAGTGGGGAAGTGCTGCTGGGACTCCCCTGAGTGGAGGCAGATGGGGGCCAGCTGCCACGTTGGAGCTTCAGCCTCTCTCCCTGGAGGAGGATGGGGGCGTCTGTGCGAAACAGACCCCCCCTGCTGCAAGGCACCTGCTCCTGGGCCGGATGAACCAGGAGCCGCACATGGCAGCTTGGGAAGGCGATCCACCCCCACACCTGCCCTGCTGGCTGGAAGATGTTGTTCTGCTTACGGAGGGAGCTGAGAGCTCGTGGGGTCAGACTGGGAATGCAGACGCTGGGGGACACCTCCCGTGCTTGGGGCTGGCTGGGTTTCCTTGCCACACTCAGCCGCAGGACCCTGAGCACCTGCAAGGCAAACGCCAAAATGCTGCGGCGTGGGGCAGGGGATGGGGAGCTGCAGCGTGGGCCCTTGGATCTCCCCGGCCTTTAGATCAGCGCACCGGGCAGGAAGAGGACCGAGTGTCATGTGTTCCCCTTCTCCTGCCTGCTGGGACTTGGCAGCAGTGGCTTGGGATCCTGGCGGCTGCCCCAGGGGAAGGTCGAGGGGCTCCCCCATCTGCTGGGTGTTTGCATTGAGTAATGGTGTCACCCCATCCCTAGGGGCAAGGCACCAGTGCTCCCTGGCTCCTTGCTGAGGCAGGGGAGGGGCACTTCCCTCTCCTCTCACCCTCGTGGGGAAGGGGCCCTCCCCCCCACAGGGCCAGGGCTCTCCTGGCCCCAGTTTGGTTTCATCCTTTGTTGCTTCTGACAGGGAGGTGCAGTGGGGCGGGGTTGCTGGGGAGCGGAGTCTCCTGCTTAGGGGATTTGTCACGTTCTCCTTCCGGCCCCACACCAGGGCTCGGGGCAGCCCCCTGGAGAGAGCCGGGGTGGGTGTGTGCGCACCGCCTGCCACTTTTGTTCCTGGGGGCCGGGCGAGTGTAGCAGCACCTCCCTGCTTCTGCCTCGGGGCCCCCTTGGTGAGCCTCCAGCCTGCTTCCCTGCTCTCCGGGGGACGGAGATCCTTAAAACCCCCCCGGGTCAGAGTCGCAGCTGCTGTCAGTGCCCAAGGAGCAGAGCAAGGCGCTGTCCCTTTAATGGCTGCGACCAGCTCCTCTCACACCCTGCTGGAGCTGCAGGGCCGGAGGGCTGGGGGGAGCATCGCTTTCCAAAAGGGAGGGGGGCAGGGGAGGAAATCCTCCCAGGTAGGCCATGGTCCCACACAAAGCATCTGCCCCTCCTGCCTTGTGCTGGCTGCCGGCCCGGGCTGCCCGTGGTCAAAGCCAGAGAAGCCTAGTCGAAAGTGGCCACATACAAATGGGACCTCCTCACCTAGCAGATCCACTCCCGGGGGCTGGGCCTCAGGACGCGCTGGTGGCAAAAGGGGCCTTGCAAGTCCCAGCTGCCCCCCAGACTGGTGCAGAGCTGGAGCTCCCAGCCCGGAGTGTCGGGACCAAGTCAGGAGCGGGCTGAGGGCAGGGAGGGGGCAGGGCTGAGGGCAGGGAGGGGGCAGAGTGCGCTGCTTGTCAGGGCCCACATAGGGATTGGAGCATGAATTACCGCAGCCTTGAGGCTGCTCTAAGTTACACTGGGTCCTGGCTGCTCCAGGATATGGGAAGCGCAAAGACGTGTAAACGCTGCCTTGGTTTCCCTCTTTCCCTGTGGCCCTATTCTGCTCTCGCTCGCGGGTCATCCCCAGAATTGTTATGTGCGTTCCAGTTGCAGGGCCAAATCCTGCCCCTGCGTAAACCCATGTCTGCCCTCTGCTACCCCAGTGAAAGACGCTGGGAGACAGCAGGGAATCAGCGGTGTAAGGGAGGGCAGAGTTTTCCCTTCTCCCCCCAAGGGAATTGGACACACGATTGTTTGTTTCCTCCTCTGACCCCTCAAGAGCCGGGGGTGGGACCCCTCAGCAGATCCTAACAATCGCCTTCTGGAGCAGGGATTTCCCCCAGCAGAGCTGGATGCGGTCAGAGGCCGGAGCTGATCCTGCAGCCCGAGGACACCACATGTGCAGGTAGACGCGTTTGCTGGGATCGGGGGCTGGTGTTTGCTTATTTTGAGCCTCAGTGATGAGCAGCAGGACTTGATTCCATCTTGCTTCAGGGCAGGCATGCAGCATGCATGAGAGGTGCTCACGCCAACCGCGGGACACGACACCCATATGGCTTAGGGGCTATATACGGGTGCTTGCCTCAGGCTCTGTGGGCTCACCTTGTGAACCTGGCCATCAACTGCTTGAATCGACCCCAAAGGAGCCAGATCTCTGCAGCACCACTCAAATTACACAGACTGGTTCATCCACATCGCGCAGAGAAAAACCCCCCACCTGCTGCTGCCAGTCCATCAGGGAAATCCATGAGCGGCGGCAGCCATAAAGGGACATAGGACAAAACGGAAAGTGTGCGTCTCGCCCCTCCCTGCACTGGGCTGGCCTGGATAAAATTGAGATTTGCAAAACCCAAACTCCGGTGGTATCCCTCATTAGTAGTGTTATGCTCCTCCCTGCGAGCCGAGTGGCCATGTTCAGATGAAAATGACTTTGAGAGTGATAACAAGAAAGAACAAACATAAAGTGCCCATAAAAGGGGAACTCAGGACCTGGCTGTTACCTGCAAGGCCAGGTTTAGCCTGGCAGAACCTACAGGAGTTTGCTGGTGAGGCGGGCAGACTGCTCTCACGCAGCGTAAGCTCCAGCCAAGGCTCCCCCTTGCTAAGGCAGAGATAACACAGTGGCTTACGGTTCTGGTCTCTCTGAGGAGTGTGTTATTTGCATTGCAGTAGCACTTGGACGCACCAGCTGAGGTCAGGGCCCCATGGTGCTAGACGTGTCACAGACAGCCCCTGACCCGACGAGCTTACCGTCTAAATAGAGAACATCGTCCTTCGCGCTAAAGGAAGCTTCTGCAAGAGACAGTTTTACACCGAGGGAGACGGAAGCCCAGAGCAGGGCCGGCTTTAGGCCAATTCCACCAATTCCCCCTAATCGGGCCCCGCGCTTAAGAGGGCCCCGCGCCCAGTGGCAGGGTCGCCCAGAGTGGGGGGCAAGTGGCGAGAATCCCTTCCCTGGCTAGAGGCACCTTTTTAATTTTTACTCACCCGGCGGCGCTCCAGGTCTTTGGCAGCGGGTCCTTCACTCGCTCCGGGTCTTTGGTGGCACTTTGGCGGCGGGTCCTTCAGTGCCGCCGAAGACCCGGAGCGAGTGAAGGACCCGCCGCCAAAGACTAGGAGCGCGGCCCGGTGAGTACAAGCCCCACGTGCTTTTTTTAATGTGTTTTTTTTTTTTTTTAGTCATCCCTGTCGGGGCCCCGTTGAAACTGTTCGAATCGGGCCCCGCACTTCCTAAAGCCGGCCCTGGCCCAGAGACTTACCCCAGTTCATTAGTGGCCAAGCTGGGGCTAGACCCCAGACGCCCTGACTCCCAAGCCACTGCTCTAACCACTAGGCCAACTTTCTAATATGACCGCCTGGCAAGCACCTATGTGTGCACACGTGCTCATTGGCTGGTGTGTTTTCACTGAAACCCCTGTCGATTCTGCACTGGGATTCCTTCTGACCAGCGGCCGAGCTAGAATGCAGATCCCTTCGGGATGGGAAGGAGGCGTTCCGGCGTGGCTGGGATAGGTCTCCCTGGGCACACAGAGGGAACAGGGGGTGCCCTGCCCTTGGAGAAGGCAGGGAGGCTGTCCCAACCCTCCAGGAACAGAGCAGTGGCTCCAGGCTGCGTTTGCTGCTGAGTCACTCTGCAGAGCCATATTCCGGCAAGACTGCAGCAGCCGGCCTGGCTGATGGCTGCCCCTAATGAAAACTAATGAGAGAGCTGATTATCCCTCGCAGCCCCGGTGCTTCCTGCTCACTGGCTCCTTCTTGCTAAATCCATCTGCAGAGCTGGCTGATTGGAGGGGGAAGGTGTTGCGGTCTGCAGAGGGGCTTCTCCACCTCCCCTGCAGCAGCTGAAGGGGTGGGGGAACCCTGGGGGGCTCTCCGGGCAGAGTCATGCAGGGCTATAAAGCCAAGGAGTGACTCAGAGCCAAGGTGAAATGGAGCCATTAGAAATCAATCCACTCACAGGGCAGCTTTAATTAAGCCGGTGGCTTCTGCCAGGCAGCGTGCAGTAAGGAGCTGGCGATGTGCCCAGCGGGGGCGGGGGGACGGAAAGGAATGGGGGAGCAGACGGGGCTGGTGTGTTCCCATCTCCTCTGCTGCCCCCCTCCCCGTCCATTGCAATGTAGTCATCACACAGCGTCCTATGAACAGCCGCTTTTTTATAATTGGAGGTCACCCCTGGTTTCTCCATGGGCCCCAAAACGACACTCGGGGCCCCTTAACGTTGGAGGAAGGGGTGGCTCTCTGAACCTAGCTCTGGAGTTTGTAGCTGACCCGTCTCCCTCGCTGGGCCTGGAGCCAAAATCTGCAGCCACCCCCCCCCTCCCCGCCTTTTATGTGGCCGAGCAATGGAAAAACCAGCTTTGAGCCCATCCCTAGTGTCCTGGGTTGGAGAGGCTGCTGCGTACGGGGAGCCCTGCTAACCTTTCCCTATTGCCAGGAGCCAGATCTAGTGTCTTCGCCTTGCTGCTAGAATCTGCAGCCCTGCTCCTCGGGGGGCGTGGGGCCAGATGCCTGCAGATCTGGGACGTTATCGGAAAGACTCCCATTGACTTCCACGGGCTGCAGATCAGGCCCCGTGTTTCCCATGGTTTCCTTCTGTTATGTGGGGTGAAGGATTCAAGCGCTCCTGAGGGACATCGCCCTGCAAGCTCTTCCTACGCCTTACCACATGAGGTGGCGGGCGGGTGGGGCTGGGGGATTGTGGATTGACTCCAGTACGGTGTGGTTTATCAGCTCACGCTCCGGAGGCTAACAGCAGCTAACCACGGCCTACCGAGTGCCTAGGGTTGCCAACTTTGTAATATTTAAAAACTGGACACTCCAACAGGAGTGCCAGAACCTCCCCCGCCCTGTCCCCTCCTCTGAGTCCCCACCCCCACCCCGCCTTGCCCCTTCCCCCGAGGCTCTGCCCCCGTTTGTTCCCCTTCCTCCCTCCCCCTGTTGCTCACTGCTTTCGCCCCACTCCCCTCTGCCTGGGTCATGAGGGACTTGCCGGCAGAGCTGGGGCTCGGAGCTGCAGCCACCCGACGCAGGTAGGAGGCAGCCCCGGTTGAATAGGAACTGTCAGGGTGATGACCCAGCGCTTCCCCCTCCTGCAGAAACCAGACTTTGGGTGTCAGTAGATCTGACTGGACCTTGCCAGGTACCCTTTTTGACCGGACTTTCTGGTCGAAAGCTGGCCACCTGGCCACCCTGTGGGTGCCATATCCAGTGAGACGTTTGTAGAAGAACCACCAAATATGGCAGCCAGCAAGACAACTCTCTCTCTTGGTCGGCAGCCTCAGCAGAGACATCAAGGCATGAAGACTGGAGACCTGCCATCTCCAGACGTAAAGTCGGTTGCGGGAAGGATAAAAGGACACATTAGTCTCCTGTGGGAAGGGATAGTGGCCTGCGATAGACAGTGCTGGATGGATGGAGAAGAGGACTTCACACTCCAGGCTGCAAGATGGCTGTCTGTCAGTCCAGGAGGAGGAAGTTCTCTGTGACTGTGGGGCCTTGTCCATGTACACACATACTAGGAGACTGCATGGATTTAACTAAATCAATTCCTAAACTGGTGCAACTTTTGTGTGCAGACAAAGCCGTGGAGCTGCCAATCCAGCACCTTTCATCTTCAGGACAGTCTGTTTCATGAAAAATGTACCATTCCCATTTCCTTTTCCAATGCAAAATGAATCTCAGAAGAGATACCTGGGTTTAACCAAGATGGCAAAGATCCCAGTTGAGGCTGGCTGTGGGGCTCAGGTATAGGCTATAGTGGTCAAGGTATCCTGTTCCGAGGCCCTGTGGGGTAACGTCTTGGAGGAAGAACGCAGGAGGCTGTGTCTCCAACTCTCCTAGTGGTCTGTGTCGCTCACACTCCTCCAGCGTTGTGTCAGTGGTGCATGAATGGTCACTTTTGCAGAAACCCAAGGCAAAGGTTGGGAGAAAGCAGCTAGTGCCATGAATGATCTCAACCAGGACGGGGCAGGGAGAGGCGTGCAATGAATCAAAGGCTGGACAGGGGTCAGAGGCTCTTCAGACAAGACCCTTACTAATGGGTTTCGTTGTAGGACATCAGCAACTCATATAGGAGTGGGAAAGGGAGACTAAGGGATTTATTTATAACACATAATAAGAAGCAGTGTCTATCTATCTGCCCACCTACCTATCTACCTACCTACCCCCTCATCATTATATTTGGACACCAAATGTATATAGGGCACATCACCTGAAGGTTTAAATTAAAGATGGGCCTGAGCTGGGACCCAAACACCCCTGAACATTGGAATATGTGGATCTGGATGTGGGATTTGAGGTGTGGACCCCACCCCATGCCCTCTGATAGGCCAGAGGCAGTCTCCATTGCGTCTGCTAATATGGGACTTGATAGTCACTGAGGAACAATGGTTGACGAAGGTTCTTTCTCTGGTACAAAATGTTATTGCTCGAGGACTTATTAATCAGCTGTAAAAGTGCAACACCTCCCCAAAAGTGCAACATCTATGCCAAAATATTGCAAATTTCTTTCTTTCTTTCTTTCTTTCTTTCTTTCTTTCTTTCTTTCTTTCCAGAAGCAGCAGCAAACAACACAGGAACTAAAGTCCAGTTTCCAGTTCATTTGTACCAACATTTTGGTACAATGTGGAACATGCTTTGGTCTAACTCCATAATCCCTATCGCCAAAAGACTGCAGGGGCCAGAGTGAAAGGAGAACCTGGCTCCCATGAAGGGTTGACAGAGGCAGGAGCGCTACCAGCTTTTTTGCCGCCCTAGGCGGCGGAAGGTCCCGCCCCCGACAGAGGCCGCGGAAGGTCCCGCCCCTGAAATACCGACGACGACCGGGGCGGCCGAAGATCCGGCCGCGTGGTCGCCGCCCCCCAAATGTTAGCGCCCTAGGCCACCACCTAGGTCGCCTAATGGGTTGCGCCGGCCCTGGACAGAGAACTAGGAAGCTGCCCTCCTTGCCTGTTGGAGTATCTCATTACAAAACTTCTGGTCAGTTTCACAAAGGCACCCATGGAATCCCGTGGCTAAATGTGCCCTGGATTGACAGAAAATGTAGCATCCCCGTTGTGGGGAAGTGGGCACTGCCAGGAATGTACACTGAGAAACACGCCTCTTTTCCTAGATACCTGGCTGCCTGTTTCCTCCATACCCAGGTAACTGGAAATCCCTCTGCGACATGGGGTTAAGGCTCTGGTTGATCTGCTTAATCTGGTTCTAATCCACCTCTGCAGGCAAGTGGCTCAGAGCCTGAGAGTGAGGAGACACTCCTGCCCAAACCTCCGTTTTGACACTGATCTTATTTCCGGCATCAGCGTCGGGAACAAAGGCAGCTGCTTTCAAGGAGCCATAGTGAAGCATTCTCAAGTCACCTGGGCCTGCGCCTTAGAGCCCCAATCCTGCCAAGTGCTGCGCTCCTCCTGCTGGGGCCCATGCTCTCTCGATTCTCACTGAGCTGAGAGCCCTGGCCGGAGATGAGCTAAAGGGACTGGTCCCTTAGGAACAGGGCCACTAGAACTGCAGTCTTGGCTTTGCACTGCATTCCTGCAGCAGGGGGCCAGGCTCTGCAGCCAGTGAAGTCAGGCAGTGAAGAATTTGGGCAATTATGGGCATTGAATACCATATTTGGAAGCGCTATTCCGTTCCCCCGGGCTGTGCTCAAGTTGCAGAGCAGAGGAGACTCTAAGGGGAGACAGCTCTCCTTCGATTCCTTTATAGTTCAGCCGTTTCCCTGAGGTTCTCATATGGCAGGTTTGCTCCGACGGGCTCAGGTTTGTATGATTTACAGGGGCAGACCTGGAACGGCTCCGCGGTCTCGGTTTGCACTGCAGTGCCGGGGTTGCATTGCAGCCCTAACTTAGTATGACTTGCAAAACAGCCCTGGCATTTCACTGCAGTCCGTGGGTTTGCATTGCAGACCTGGGCGAGTCTCGCTTAACCCCTTACACGGCAGGCTGGAAATCTCACTGCAGCCTGAGAGGTTTTGCGTTGCACTGGATGAATAGGACTTGCAAAACACTCCTGAGATTTCACTGCAGTGGCAGGTTTGACGCCCTGCTGCTTTGTACCACATTCCATCTAGAGTGGTGGTGCCATCATCAGCATGCCCTGCAGACTGGCTTTCTGTGGGCGGACAAATCTCCATGATGGAAGTAATTCGTGAGGGGTGCAGACAGCTAGCACAAGGCATTGGCGCAACTTAAATTCCCCTTGAGGTCCCACTAGCGTTACCAGATGTCCCAATTTTATAGGGACAGTCCCGATTTTTGGGTCTTTTTCTTATATAGGCTCCTGTTGCCCCCCACCCCCTGTCCTGATTTTTCACACTTGCTGTCTGGTCCCCCTAGGTTCCCCTAGGCCATGCTCCACCTGGAGCCAAGCAGGCAAGGATTTCAAAGTCAGTCTCGCAGCCCTGGGGGCAGTTTTACAGGCTAGCGCTGGTGTCCCTAGCTGCCAGCTGCCCACTGTGACATCACTGAACTTTCCTCTGGGCATGCTCATGAGCTCACGGCCCCAGGGAAACTGGGCCACTGTGCTGTGGGGCTGCTCAAGGTTATGATCACGGAGACCCTCCAGCAAGGCTGGACTTCTCAGTGTGTCCACGAGAACCTAGCCCAGCTCCAGGGAACATGGATGCTGGAGATTTACTGCCACCCCATCAGCCACAAGGAGTTTGCTGTGTCCCACTCTCAGCAGTGATCAGAGAGCCACGGCCATGCTTGGCCATTTCAAATGTCGGGATTCAAATGGACCTGCATGTCCTCTTTACTCCAGCCAGCCAGCAGGACTGGGTCTCCTGGTCCGACCAGGTTTCTCTGGAGAAGGGGCACTGGGGAGCTCATGGCTGTCCAGATAGTGGTGTGAATGTTATGCCCAGCAAAGAAGGATCCTAGCATTTTAAACCTGCCTGCAGTTTCCGGGTCCCACAGCCAGGTAAGCCGCCTGGTATTCGTTACACACAGGGAATAAAGCTCCCTTGGGGTGAGGCATTGCCTGAGCAAGTGCACTCTGGGATATCTAACCAGGCAGCGTTATGGCAGGAGGGAAGACTTGATCTCCGGTTACAGTGGCATGGGGGCGGGGGCACCATGCCATGTAACAAAACGCCCAGAGGCCATGGGCATAGCTCTTTCGCCTTTACTGGAGCGACACTGATTTACACCAGCTTAGGATCTGGCCCAGGTCTGACCACTTCCAGGACCCAGAGCATGTGCCGGATGCGCCAGCATGGTGCATGAGGAAGATCCACCGGTTACTCGGCATGTTCCGTGTGGACAGGAGTGTTGAGTTAGCCAGTGGACATGGCCAATAGTTATGATGTGGACAGGGCCATAAGTAACAACTTACCAAGTGCTTTTGATTGAATCCAGCGACTAGCTGTGCAGAACTCCACACTGAGTCTGGCTGAAAAATCTCTTTCTCTCTTCCCCCCCCCCCCCTTTTGTGGTAATGAACGTGGTTAGGGCACAAGCAGCCAAGTGCTGTTGTGCCCCGGGGTTGGATCCAAGGGGGTTACAGGCGACGCTCATGTTTCTGGTAAGGCTGGAAGGCTGCAGGCTGATCCAGAGACAAGATCTATCCTCACAGTGCTGAGACCAAACCTGACTGTAGAAAGACACCTCAGGGCTTTGAGGCTGTAACGCCGGCTGGCTGGAGGGGCCTTGAGTCCCCAGCAGAGGGGAGCGAGTGGGGCCTCACCGAGGCCAGCAGAACATGGGTCCTGTTAGGGAAATGGTTATGTGAATTTAAAAAACGGATTTAGTTAAAATGACTTCTGGCTGACAGGGAAATATTAGCAAAGGGAGGTAACAGAGCTTACCCTGCGGCCGAGCCTGGGGCCTTGTGGGACCGGGTTAGTGACTGTAGGGTGACCAGATAGCAAGTGTGAAAAATCGGGACAGGAAATGGGGGTAATAGGCACCCATATAAGACAAAGACCCAAATATCGGAACTGTCCGGGCATCTGGCCACCCTAAGTGACTGAGGCTTTTGGGAGGTTGGCCTGGTGACATGGGGAGAGCAGAGAACCCATCAGAATAAGCAGCATACTGTCTTGTGACTTTAGTGGTGTAACATGGCATCCACTGGCGGTCTGAGGAGAACTATATTAATGGGGGTTTCTGGTAGGGTGACCACACAGCAAATGTGAAAAATCAGGACGGGGGTGGGGGGGTAATAGGAATCTATGTAAGAAACAGACCCCAAAATCAGGACTGTCCCTATAAAATCGGGACATCTGGTCACCCTAGTGCCTGGGGGCTACAGAGAACAGGCCAGACTCTTCCCACATAGCCCCCGGAGGCTGATTTATTTACATGTAAGCAACTGTGCTGGTGTGGGAGGAGGAGGTGGTATGTCAGTGGCCGGAGGGATTGGATGGGCTGGTAGCACCCTGCACCCCGGTAACACGACTACTTCACTGGACTGCATCTGGGAAAGAGGTAAACTCATGGTGCTGCTGGGTTTACGCTGCCTCAGGTGGGGCTGGGCCTACTCGGAACGTCCGCTCTGCCCTGTTCCCCGGCGGTGCGTCGAAGCAGAGACTCTGCAGGCTCAAGGCTCCCAGTGTTTGTGGTAGGCCCATCTCCACCCAGCGGAGGGTGGCCTTACTAGCTGTGGGAGCTCCTGCCACATGCCCGCTTGCACTGGCGAGCTGTGGCACCGTGTCTTTGGGGAGAATGGCTGGAGGGAGCTTTTCCAGCAGAGGGCATTGGGCCCTTTCATATCCTGGCCTGGCCTGGGCTTGCAGGTGTGACCCCCACGGATGAAGGGAGGGACGCGAGAGTGCAGGTGGAGCAGAGGAGAGGTCATGTGTTTTCGTGTACCCGCTGGGGCTTTCCTCTCCAAACGCCACTGTCCCACCCTCACCCTCCATGAGCCACTGTGGAGGAGAGGATGGGGACTGGATTGGCAGGGAGAAGAGAGGAGACAGTGCAGCATTCTCTGTACTCCCCAGGACCTCCCATGGGAACGTCCTCCCCAGCCAGCCCATGCCCAGCGCTGCTCCCACCCCAGCCGGCCGGCTGACACCAATTGCCTTGTCATGGCCCTGACCGGTGCTGCGCTGCCAGACAGCCTCGCAGAGCGCAGCAGGCTGCTCTGGAGAGAGCAAGGCGTCCGGAGGCTTTTTTTAGACATGCTTGAAGTGCTGCCTATGCGGTATTTAGATCAGCTCCTTAAATAAGAGCTGACATCTGGGCCCTGACTCGCCTGCTTAATTATTAAAGCTCCCTCGGCTTGGAGGGCCACCGGGAACGCGCTTTCCAGAGCCCTCGGGAAGTCACATGCTGCAGGGGAGACATGCAGGGCTAGGGTTTGTGGTGGGGATGGCTTGCCTGGGATTGTTAAAGGGGCGGCGGCTCCATTGCTTTGCACTGCTCCAACTGTAACAGTGATCGATCTATCTATCTATCTATCTATCGATCTATCTATCCCCCTCCACCCCCTCTATCTATCTATCTATCTATCCCCCTCCACCCTATCTATCTATCTATCTATCTATCTATCTATCCCCCTCCACCCCATCTATCTATCTATCTATCTATCTATCTATCTATCTATCTATCTATCTATCT